>NC_061103.1:304356-369356 GCF_015104395.2 Macrobrachium nipponense | reverse complement strand
ACATTTTGATTATGATAAATAAACAAAATATAAAGATATGTTTTGTTTCGAACGCAGTATACGCAAAGCATAGAGGCCCATAATTTTGAGTGCTGAAATAAACCCCCTTTCAGACCGAAAAAAAATGGTTAGGTTGAGTTAAAAGAAAAAATTCCTACCATAATTATTGAAAAAGACACTCGAAAGAACGATATTAGTTTTAATTTCCTTTAATCAATGGTATTTAGCGTGCCTGCTATAATATACATGCGTAATTGACACTGTTTTTTGTTTTAGAGTTCTACAGTCGTGAGCAGGAAAAGGGAGGATCTTTCTCCGGAGCAACGTGTCATCAAATAACAAACTTAAGTCTGTCACCATAGCAGTATAGCATATCAGGCACCTGGGCAGCCATGAGAATAGTTGCCAGATACCGCTTGCTGAATACTTCCATATATATTATATGACTGGTAAATGTTCTGTACAACAGAATTCCATCGAATAAAAGGAGCCCGATAAAAACACCAAAATGTAGATAGAAAAGACATATTTCAGAGACTGCTGTGCTCTCTCTTCAGGTATATACCTGAAGAGAGAGATCCAGCGGTCTCGAAATATTAATCTTTTCTCTCTACATTTTGGTGTTTTTTTTATGGGCTCCTTTTATTAGATATATATATATATATATATATTTATATAATATATATTCTACTATATATATATAATAATAATAATATATATATAATATATGTAAATACATATATATATATAATATATATAGATATATTATATATATATACTATATATATATATATATATATCGAGCTACAAATGTCCTTTAATATCTAATTCGCTCTAATATATTTTCATATATGTTTAACCGAAGGGGAATTTATTTGGCGATAATACTATCGCTGAATAAATTCCCCTACGGTTAAACATATATGAAAATATATTAATTCCGAAGTAGAGCGAATTAGATATTAAAGGACATTTGTAGCTCGATATATAATATATATATATATATATATATAATATATATATATATATGTATAATATATATGGCTTAGACCCAGAAAAATTTTGGAACACAGAGGTCTTTCCGTTAGAACTAGGTTCCATCTTTCTAAACCACCATTTTCTGCCATAAGGATCACAGTTAAGCACAGGACCATCCTTTCCCACTCCTAGAATTTTAGAGTACTGTCTTTTTGCTCAAATAGACTGGACCTTTTAATTTCAGAGTCGCTGTTTATTAAGAAAATGAAACCGGAATTGAACAACAACTCGTCCGGTATTCAACTAGCTATCATATAGTTTCATAGTAGGTACACAAAGTGGGTCGTTAGCCATTTTATTTTTGAGTGTAGTTTGTTTACTTTTCATATTATTTCATTTTTATTATTGTTTTTTGTATGACTTGCGTTTTGTTTTAGTTTTTTTCGTAATTTTTAATTTTTAGTTTGTAAGTGATGTTCGTTTTATTTTATGTTTTACTGAAGCTTTTAATCAGACAATTCATTTTAATGTAATTTTTAGTGATTTCTCATCCTTGTCATTTTTTCAGCCTGAAGATGAGGTTTTAAACCTCGAAAGCTCGTAATATTAAAGAATGTTCTTCTTAGTCTTGGCACTATTATTCATCATCAAGCTAAGATTTCCAAAGTAGCCGCCCCCCCAATTACTGAGACTATATATATATATATATATATATATATATATATATATATATATATATATATATACACATATATATGTATATATATATACATATATATATATATGTATATAATGTATATATATATATATATATATATATATATATATATATATATATACACATATATATACCTATTGTCCGAAACATTAAGGCAACTGATGCAAAATTTTGTTACGTAACTACATCTCTCTCTCTCTCTCTCTCTCTCTCTCTCTCTCTCTCTCTCTCTCTATATATATATATATATATATATATATATATATATATATATATATATATGCGTGTATATATATATATATATATATATATATATATATAAATAAGTGGAAAACAGGCCGATGACCTTAGTGACAAGCAGCAACGTGAAAACAGTACAGCCACGAGTGTTTGGTGTTTAGAGACAATAGCAAAACAACGAATTCCTTAGATGTTCACAAGTCAACACATCCGATCCATCAGAGAGATAATTATGCTTTCTTTTTTTCAGGATGGATTCGGTTGTCGCTACCGAACGATGAATTCTCTAGACTTCTTATCTGAAATTTATTTGATAGAGACTCATGGAGTTATTTGAAAGTGAGGATAAGTGGTGAACAGTTCTATCCTATATGATTACGGTGAAGAGTAATGGTTTATTTAATGATCCTTTTTTGGATTTCTTTAGTACATTTTATTTTATTTTCATGTTAGCTACTTGGGAAAATAAAGATTCTATTTATGTTAGCGATAGTTTGAATTCACCTAAGATTTAATGATTGGTTTTCAGCTAGCTACAGGGACGGCAGGCGATAGCAGTACCGATGGTACGTCACGTTACCATAAGTTAGGTTTTAGAAGCGGGTATTCAACAGCTGACCATATCTTTGTAATTAACCAGCTAAAGGAAAAGTCAACAAAATATGACAAACCACTATCTATGGCATTTGTAGACTATGAGAAAGCTTTTTTATTCTGTCAAAACTTCAGCAGTAATGAAAGCTCTTCAAAAGCAGGGAATAGATGAGTCTTATGTTAGAACTCTGGAAGATATCTATCTATATGGGTAGTACAGCAATCCTAAAATTGCATAAAGACAGTGAGAAATTTCCGATTGCGAAAGGAGTTAGCCAGGGAGATCCCCATCTCTCCAAAATTTTTCACAGCGTTCCAAGAAGAAGTTTTTAAGAATTTAGACTGGGAAAATGTAGGAATTACCATTAATGGCGAATACCTTAACAATTTCAGCTTTGCAGAAGACAGTTCTACTCAGTGAATCTGGGAAGGATTTACAAAAGATGACAGAAGATTTAAAAAGAAAGCAGATAATGTTGGACTGAAAATGAATATGAGTAAAACTAAAATAATGTTCAATGAAAATGCATCGAGACAACAAATAAGGGTTAAGGACGAACCTCTGGTGATTGTTAATGAATATTCGTGTTTAGGACAGACAGTAAGTGATTTCCCATGACATGGGACCGAAATGAAAAGAAGGAAAAGCAGGAGATGGAGAGCATTTGGTAAACAGAATGAGATTATGAAAAGTAAAATGCCACTATCTCTAAAAAGAAAAGCATTCAATCAGATGGTCCTACCAGTATTAATTTATGCATCAGAAACTTGGCGCCTTACTAAACCCTGAGAACATAAGCTAGTTACAACTCAACGAATATATGGAAGGAATAATGATGGGAATAACACGAAGAGACAGAAAAAAAGAGTAACATGGATATGAGAGCAAACTAAAGTAACAAGTAAGAAAAAGAAATGGGCGTGGGTAGGACATATAATGAGAATGTCAGATAATAGATGGACGAAAAGAATAACAGAATGGGTCCCCCGAGAGACTTGCAATGGCTGATAATGATGATGACACACACCACACACACACACACACACACACATATATATATATATTATATATATATATATATATATATATATATAGAGAGAGAGAGAGAGAGAGAGAGAGAGACTAGAGAGAGAGAGACGAGAGAGAGAGAGAGAGAGAATAGAGAGAGAGAGAGAGAAAATTAACATAAAAGATCTTCTGCAATAACAATCTCTATCTCTTATGCATATATATAACGTTTATTATATATATATATATTATATATATATATATATATATATATATATATATATATATATACTATATATAATATAGAGGGAGAGAGATACTATTATTGCAGATCTTTTATGTTAACATTTTGCCTTGCATTATTCTTTATTCCGTTGACAATGAACCGAAATATTTCAATGGTGAAAAATAAATGACAAACCAAGAGAAAACTTAATTATACCATCACGGTCGAGTCAAGAATGATTGAGTTCTCGCAAAGCGGATAATTTTCCACATGTAGGACGTCTCCATTGTATTTTTCCCAGACATTTTCTTGGGCAAACGAATTCGGGCAGAGGAGGGAGAATGACCTGCTTCACCCCCAGTATCCCTCGCATGAGACCTTGCCCAGACTTGAGTAGTAGCGCGGAAAGCAGGTAGTCTGTTGTATCATCTGAACGAGGCCAAAAGCCGCGGGGAAAAGGAGACTTGTGTTTTTCGTCATAACTATTAATCTGGAAAGATTTTTGGGCGGGAATGGTGACGATGACTTATTTTAAATTGGCATGATATTAATAACTAGGAACCACTGAAGCTACTATGCTGGTCTAAATAAAAGGAAAAAATTCATATTATGGAAAAGTAGCAATGTATTAATAATCACAAAAAACATTTCCGTGTGGGCTAGGTACAAAACTAAACCCATAGAGCGAAGTCGACAAAAAATTGGTTGGTACGACGACTGCCTGATTAGGCTGTTGATAAGCCAATCACAGGGGTGGAAACTCTCAGTCTCTCTCGAGAGTTCACATCGGCAGGATATATGTTCCACCTCTCCTGAGGGCCTCAGGAGATGTGGAGCATACATCCTGCCTATGTGAATTCTCGAGAGAGACTGAGAGTTTCCACCCCTGTGATTGGCTTATCAACAGCCAATCAGGAGCGTCGTAAGGAACTGGCCTAGAAGTCAAATGCACGATTGATGTGAATCTACTATAGCCTAAAGGGTTCAAAGGGCTTACAAGAGATAATACCTAAGCCCAGAGAATATCTTCCATAACAACAGCAACGTTAGTATCATAATAATCTCAGTGAAATGAGCATGATACTAACAATGATAACATCTACAAAAGGTCAGTAACAACAACGCTAAAATGGATGATGATTCTCGTGGGAGAAGGGACCTAGATATACCAGGATCTGATTTATCCTGCGAACACCTACCCCTCTTCTCCAGTGTCAGGAACTTCTTGCCACCACTCAAGAAGATCATAATATCAACATACGTTGCGTAATCTGTAATGATCAACCAGTTCGCTCTCCATTCGCGGCCACTTTTCTCTTCTCGCAGACTCACTTCCAAGTTTCCTACCTTTTGCCTGAATTGCGCCATTACTCTGTTATGAAGCCTTCACTGTCTTTTCAGGGAGGACTTTCGCGCCAGATCTGGTATGTGATTCCCACGAACTTCGCTTTCATCCAACATTTCACAGTTTCTCCAGACAAATTCCATTCTATATTATACATCCCAAGCCTAATGTACAGAGCTTTTCCATTTAATTTCAAATTCATTACACAAAGTTTCTTTCACATTTGCCAGCCATTGTTTGCTTATTAGAATACGAAGGAATTGAATGATGTTAGTCCAAGACTTCGATCCGGAAATACACCTCAGGTCATTAAATGACGACCAGCCCAGAGAGAGAGAGAGAGAGAGAGAGAGAGAGAGAGAGGGAGAGATAGAGAGAGAGAGAGGTAGGAGAGGGGAGAGAGAGACGAGAGAGAGAGAGAGAGAGAGAGAGAGAGAGAGAGAGAGAGAGAGAGAGAGTGGCCTAATAATATATTTGATATAAAATTAATATTTCATATTTGAGTCCAACAGACGATAAACCTTCATATGAAGAAAACTTAAGTTTAGAATGGCTATAAATATTGGAATTCGCCCATCCTTTCAGTCGTCAAATCTTCATTCCATCTTGCATGTCGTAAAAATTTACGGTACTGAACTAGAGACAATTTCTTCCGAGGGATTTCAGAATAGTATCTGGAGATCGACATCAAGCTTGTTTTTACATCATGTTGAAAAGGTTGCTGTCACTCTTAAACATAAAGACTGGAGTATCCTAGGTGCTCTCTGAAAGGGTTAAATAGTTATTTCTTTGACTGAAACACGGGCCAGGGATTTTACAGGTTACTAATCCAAGTTCGAACCAGCAAAGTCTGAAAATGCCGGCACCGCGCCACATAATATTTTCATGGGACGATCTGAATGTATCGATCTGTGAAAACCCAATTTCCGGCATTGAGTCTTTTAATTAACACCTCGATTAAAAGGGACAGATGTAAACACTCGTAGATCAACTAATCCACGTTTGATGGGGTGGTCTGGGTGACTGATTCGGCTGTGGGAAAACTACAGGAAAAGCAAATTTTCTTATCATTCCTTTGTAGTCCTCCCACTGGTCTCCGATGAAAGGCTCTTGTAAATTCGGCGCGTGTTAATGCGAAACTTCCTCTCATGTCTTCTAGAGTTGCCAGTCTGGCGTCGTCAGACGAGTGGTGTTTGATAAGCGAATCAGCATGAGGTCATTTCAAGTTTCCATATTAATTAAACGATCATAGTCTGTAGTGTCATTGGTAACCCCGCCCATTTAGGTGTATATAAACAAACTGCGTCTTCTACGGGCCAGCCATCGTAAATGCCCCTGCCTCGAAGCATAGTAATTCACAATGTATGCTCTACCTGTACTGGCTGCGTATTAGTATCATTAACGGGGTGTACAGTCGAGTGAATGCAACATTTACTTTAGATTTTGTTTATAATATTGTACATAAAGTGTATTGTTTTGCCAGTTTCCTTTTTTTTTTTATATTCGCTACCCTGCTTCCAATGGCTTGTGGTTAACTCCTTTGTTAAGTAAAGTTAGAAAGAATCTGACAATTCGAGTCCGAATAAGGAACAAAATAAAGATAAAAAAAAAATATGAATACGAAATGAACTAATGAATGTATTGGAGGGAGCAAGAACCTTTTGTGATACCGAATAATAATCAAGCAAAAACCTGCAAAGCATGTAAAACTACTAGCAACCCATTTCTTCGTGACAAAAGTTGAAAAAAAAAAAAATGTAAAAATATCACAAACAAACGAGTTGTGAACCAGAGCAAAATATTAACGATAAGCACTAAGCACATGAATCAAACTAGACAAGTTTGGAATGTGGGGGGAAAAAATAACACATTTGAGTACATGATAAGCTAAGGTGGATGTGAATTAAGACAAATAGCTGTATTCAACAGCAGTAGCAAAAACAAAAAACTGGCGTACAAGGCAGCTAGCATACGAAAATGAAACGACGTCCGTCCATGAACCCTGTGATTATCAGTTAGTGGCGTGACAGTCACTTCGTTGTTCTCTTTGACTGTAAACTTCATGCGTCTATGTATATGAAATTAATTTCATATTTTTATATACATTTTATTCTAATGAGTAATTCACTGCGTTTTTTTATTACAATTTTTATTGTAGGCTTTGATTTTCGGCAGCTGATTGTTAAAGAAAAAATTGACTTTACTAAAATTCTCATACCTGCGCTTGATAACCCAGTTAATTTATCTAAGTCTTGGTGTTTCTTTTTAGAAGTAATCCCTGCTGTTACCAAATTGTGGAATGACCTTCCTGAGTAGTTAGATCTTCAGGGATCCAAACAAGATAATTTTTTTAATAATGAGCCGGCTGATGAGGGTCTTCATAGTCTATTTACTCTTTGTCTTCCTTATCTTACTTTTGATGTATCTTAGCCGTTGTCGTTTACCTTATTTATTCACCATCGTTGTTCCTCTCTCACGGAGTCTTTACCTGTTCATTTCCTTCCCTGTAACGGGTTGCTTTCTTTTCGGGGGCCTACAGGGCTCATTGCACTCTAATTTTGCACCTAGAGTTGCAGTTTGACTTGTAATCAAAATAATAACAATGAGCCAAACTTCATATGTTTACACAGGAGCCACATCATTCATCATAAAGTTGCTCGTCTGTATTTTGAATTGCGTTTTTGTTTTCGTTGATATTAAGTCCTTTGTCTCCAACAACAGTTCTTCAGTGCCATCTGTCGGGCGATTTGTTAATTATCAATCCTTCATCCCAAAACTTCTGAAGTAAAATCTTTCTCATCAAGCCACTATACTCTGTAATTTTACAACTGTTCATCCGCCTGTGGTGTTTGTGTATGGTAACACTGCGTCCCGGGCTTTAGATAGTTACATTCAAGATTGATAATAACATCCTATTTCAGATATTAACGGTGTAATTAGCATACAGTAATTTTTTAAAACACTTTTCAGTTGCAAATGTACACCCAGATATCCTTTTAATTACCTAAAACTTACACATAGCGTAATTATTTAAAGCCCGGGACGCAGTGTTACCATGCGAAAACACCACAGGCGGATGGACAGATGGAAAAAAACAGAGTATGGTGATTCTTCGTCCCCTTCCTCCAAGGTCAAACAACCTCTTAACAATGACTGACCTTTCACCAACAAGGGACTTGCTCCATTTTGTATCTACATATTTCTTACTTTATATACATATACACACACATGTGCATATTATATATATATTATAGCTAACAGTCCTTTAGATTCCACATACTTAGATAATGGCTTAAAAATAAGTTCTCCGGCAACTTTGAGAGAGCAGAAATTGGCCTGCAATTACTGCAGTCTACAGATGTTCCACTCTTGGAACAGGCACTGTATTACTATATTTGCACTCGTCCGCAAAGATACTACGGCAACATACAAACCTATAGAATCTACTAATCTTTGAAAAAAAAAAAAAAATCAAGATCAACCCAGCTATCAAGATCATCCAAAATTTCCATCTACATCCTTAGAGCGAAATGCATATTTTGTAAGAATAGATTCAGAATGACAAGTATCAAAAGCTCGATAAAGCAGTGCAGCCTTTTCCCTAGGGCCAGTAACCATGCAATTAATCATCACGTTAGTGGTACATATAGTAGAATGGAAGGCGAGCCTGACCCAAAGACAGATGATGACGATCTGGTCAACCACACACGAGGCTAAGCAAAAGCTCTAGAACATTAAACCCTCCATTGTGAATTGGTTCAAGGTATCTTTCCTATACTCTGTTTTTTCCCATCCGTCCACCCGCCTGTGGTGTTTGCATATGGTAACACTGCGTCTCGGGCTTTAGATAGGTTCGCTATGTGTAAGTTTTAGGTAAATAAAAGGAGATATGGGTGTACATTTGCTACTGAAAGGTGTTTTAATAATATACTGTATGCGAATTACACCGTTTATATTCGAAATAGGATATTGTTATTATTGTTGAATGTAAGCTGAATAACTATCTAAAGCCTGGGACGCAGTGTTCCCATACGCAAACACCACAGGCGCGGGTGTCGTTATCGAGAACTAATCTATCTTGGGGTTATTACCTTCATGATATTTTCAGTCTTTTGTTTATGTTTCTGCAGTAATCCTCGGCGGCTTGTAATACTACTAAACACGCAGCGGAGGTGGATGGGAGTTACTATTACGAAAGATCCGGTTCAAGAGTATTTAAAGCTGGTTCTGACTTTGATTCATACATGTGATGTTCATGATCTAGTATAAACAAAACAGCTGCATTGTATGAAAAGTACTGAGTAAGGTTCCTAAGCAAATTTATATAATTTATGTTTTATTTTATTTTATTTTTTTCCATAGGCTGTAAAGCTTGATCAATCTAAATGGGTAAAAAATAAACCCAGTAAAAATTACTGTGAACAAGGCAGCGTTGTGTTTTATGGAAACCGTGAGTTTATCGATGTTATAATAAACCATTGAAAAAAGTTTTCTCACAACTAACAATTAATTAAGTAGCCAACTACATATTAATGTGCTTATCCTAGTTGAGCCTGCTGAAGCTAAGCATTCACAATGCTTTCACAGCGACGTTCACTGAAAGAAGCATATTATTTATACCGATTTTTGAAATACGCTTCTGCATTTCCTCACATTCGGCAAATTTTTGGATACTAAGACAACTTTAAAGCATCGTGTGATTCGCGAATACCAGTCTATTATTTTGTCAACATTGACCGACTAGCCTATGGTTGGGCAACAGGTTGGTGTGAGAGAAACCAGCATAGGCCTACCACGTAAACAAAAACCAATTCCCCCTTCACTCTTGCTAAATACAGCAAAAGCGTATCATCATTGACAAGTATTTATTATTACAAATTAGGAAAATAAAAAAATCTATCATTGGAGCCGCATTTTGAGACGTATTTTCTGCGGTGTATCGATTTTGCCTGGAACCTGGTAATAATAATAATGAAGTACGGGATATTAATCTAGCTGAGAAGCTTAAGCACTTTTCAATTAACATTAACTTATGAGAAGGATGGGTATATTATTTAATGCCGAAATTTAAACATTAAATGTACTGAATTTCGTTAATTAATCAATTTGGAAAAAATTCTAGACCTATACTTTGTTTTTACACATAGCGTAACTATTTAAAGCCCGGGACGCAGTGTTACCATGCGCGACCACCCCAGGCAGATGGACAGATGGAAAAAAACAGAGTATAGTCTCATAGGGTATATATTTGTTATTACGCCTAACCCCTGGAGTTCCCAGGTCATTGTACTACAGCACGCCGCTAAGTGCGTGTGATATGCAAGACGTGAAGATGTGCATTGAACATTAATTGGTCCACTGGCCACTGCATCCATCTGCGTTGACACAGAAGCCTGGTGGTACCCTTTGACTCTGGTGGACCACGACCAAAGAATACCATGTGGGTCTGTTCACTTCAAATGGAAAAAACGTCCCATTGTGCGCATGACGTCAGTCGGGAGGCAGTCACACACACAGACGCAAGTTAACTTGGTGAATCAGTCACCGAAGGAGCTTTCGATACAATGCCGAATAATTTTGCTGTGTTTGGTTGTTTTCCCGTGAGGAATAAAGTAAACAACACTAGATTCTGTAGCTTCCCCCCAAAATGACGAAGATAAGAAGAGAAGGCCCAACAAATAGCTACTAAGGAAGCTCCACTGTGAGTCAACTACATTTGAGAAGAGCTTTCAAATGAGAGTAAAAAATAGAAAACTTTTTTTTATCAATTTCAAAGTAGCCACATTGTGTCTTTAAAGTCATTACTTGAGTTATATGCTGTGGTGAAGGAGAAGTCTGATATTTCATACATTCAGTCGCGAATTTTAGCGACAGTTAAGCGAACCGTTTAATCCCTGATGTTATGGGACGGACAGCCTAACTTCGAACTCATTTCGAAGAGGAAAAATCTACAAACAGGAGGGTGAAGAAGGAACGAGAATTGTCTTTTACAATGATTTCATTATAAAACTTGTCGCGAAAAATTAGTGCACGAATTTTCTGAGACATATTTCCCGCCCTTCCATCCATTTCCCGCTTCCAATGTGGCGAATTGCCACGTATCAGCATGACCACCTATCTTGGTGGTCTTGGTATCTGGCGGCTAAAGCACAATGGTTCTTTTTTGTCTGTTCACATTTATCAGTCATCGCCTCTCCTCCAGTATGGATTAATGACAAAATTCTTGTTGTCTTGTAAATTGTATGAAAAACATAAGAATGCTATCTTTTTTAAGAGAACAAATTCTCGATGAACTTAACTAACCTGATCCTCTCAGGTATCAACCCAAGCCACACCCCGAGTTCGCTCTTTCACTTCTAATTAACGTAGTTCAGATAGCAACACTTCCGGGTCTTGTGTGTGGTGTGCGCATGGAGGGAGGCGTGAATAACCAGAATCATGCATAGTAAGTAATCGTTCTTTTTTGTAGCCATCGTTGGGCTAATTGATGTTAATCTTTACTCTCTTTGTTTGGTCAACTTTCGGGAATGTGTCACCATTTGTTTCAGTGAAAGTGAAATTTGATTTAACGGGTTTTTCAGTGTCTGAGTGGTTGCGTGGCCACGTAAATTTTGTCTAAATTTGAGGTGCTGAGCCACCTAAGCTTACACTTTATTATTTTTTTCTGTTAACATTGAAGAGTTTAGCTTTGTAATAAAATTGTCAAAATCATCCGTGTTTACCTCTCAAGTTGCCCTTGTGTACGGGCTGGAACCTGTTCTTTAAAAAGGTAGGGCTACCAGCCTCACATCTGGCACGAACCTCAATAAAAGTCACCATAACTAAACTGTAATAAATTTAACAATATGAGGGAAATAGATGCATCACAGCTTACTCAAACATATACATGAAACCTTAATGTACTACATATGATCATGCACGCAGTGATAAGAACTACAACTCTACATTCACTTGGCAAATTTAAAGAAAAATCGCCAAAAATTATTTTCTTCAAAATCCAACAATGATCTCAATCTACTGCTAAATGGGTAAGCAACAGTTACATAACTCATTTAACATGATTACCTAACGGATGGCAAACTTATGAGGATAAATATCTGATATTGCCCCAATCACAGTACGAGGTTCTCTAAATTGTAAATGGCTTGGCTACACATACACACACACACACACACACACACACACACTTTCTACCTCTGAATGCACCAAGGAAAAGGAAGAATTGCGTTGCGCATGGTCGCTTGTCAGCTCAGTTAGAGACAATAGTATATACCACATGGGACAATTTTGTCAAATTGTTTCCTGCTTAATTTAGATCAGAATACAATTTTCACTAATATAAGAGTTAATATGACAAATGTCTATTGCATTTTTTCTTCCTAGCCTTTTTCCTCAAGATGATAGTGCCTGACTTTGGGTAATGCATAAGAAAAATGAAATGTGATCCTATTATATAAGTAAATTCCCTGTCAAAACGTAAATATAAAAGAAAACTGAGCATCCTCTCCCTGTGACATCATCAAGTCTGTGTGTGAGTTGACTGGCACAACGCATAGTGTAAAGGGGGCCTTAAGGTTCTTTACAGTGTGCTTTCCGCCCCTAGCTGCAACCCCTTTCATTCCTTTAACTGTACCTCCTTTCATATCCTCTCTCGTCTGCCATCTTACTTTCCACTCTCTCCTAACAATTGATTCATAGTGCTGTGAGGTCTAGACAAAGAGGTAGGTAAAGTAGAACTAACTTTATTACAGGTAAAGGGAGGTTTATAATGTTGGACCAGAGAGTAAGACAGGTAGCTGGGTACCAATGATTTATTACAGACAAACTGGGTTGACATAGACAGGTGCGGACGGATAAGTAGCACCGACTCGCACCAAGAGCAGAAATGACTCTGAGACAGTAGATTTGTGTTTCCTTACAGACATACATTCATAAATAACTACAGATGCAGTCTGTGTTCAAACATGGTAATTATATGGGTGGAAAGGCCAGAGAATTCTACACAATATGGAATACATTAGAATTCGGCATGTTGTCATAGTTAAATGAAGTTAGTGAAAGGACATTGTCCTTACAAATCCTCCCCCACCCCAAGACAATTATTATGGAATAATGATTGGATGAAAAATATCTTGGAGGCAGGAGGCGACCCCGTGTTCTTGTGACACTTGTTGTGGGGCATCATCGAATGTTGAGCCCTTCGGCGTTGCTGGCTGACAGGATGCCTCCCCTAGTGGTTGCCAAACTGTGGCACTGTATTGAGTCCACTAAAGGTTTTCTGAAGGTGAGTGGCCATAATTAGTTCGTTAAAGGCTGGGCCTAAAACGCTGTGTCACAAACTCCGGGGGGTCACCAGTTGTGAGGACAAGAGAGTAAGACAGGTAGGTGGGTACCAATAATTTATTACAGCCGAACTGAGTTGACATAGACAGGTACGGATGGATAAGTAGTACCGACTCGCACTGAAAGCAGAAATGACTCTGAGACAGTAGATTTGTGTTTTCTTACAGACATACATTCATAAATAACAGACAGTCTGTGTTCAAATATGGTAATTATTTTGGCAGAAAGGCCAGAGAATTCTACACAATATGGAATACATTAGAATTCGGCATGTTGTTATAGCTAAATAGAATTAGTGAAAGGACGTTGTCCTTACAATAATTACAGTGTGTGGACAGATACGTAGTGCCTGACTCGTGAGAGAGAGAAAACTGGGTTGGTGAGAGCGGATTTGTGTTTTCTCAGAGACATGCATTTACAGATAATAAAAGCTACAAAAACTGGATATAAGTGAATTATACATCAGTGGAAAGGCCGGAGAATGCTCTACAGAATAGTTAAAGGAACAATGCGGCTTGATAATAATATAAAATATAAACGGTAAAAAGCTTGTCCTCACAAATACTAACCGCCCCCCCACCCCAGGCAATAATTATGAAATAATAATGGGAAGACAAGTAGGAGTCCGGATTTCTAATTGTGATAACATGCTGGTGGGTGGAGGTGGCCCCGAGTTCATGAGACCAACTGTCTCGCGAGTCTTTCGACCATTGAGTCCTTCAGTGGGCTGGGTGACAGGATTCCTCCCCTGGAACGGTTCCTGTGGGGTTTGACTGTCATATGTGGGCGGCCCCGGATTCGTTTGGGTGGCTCAGTAATCTTGGGAGCTGTTCCGTTTTGCGATGGCACTCCTGCCGGGTTCCTCTTCAGCGCCGTCTTCGTCTATTAGGAAAGCGGGCTTCAGCCTGTTGATGGAGACCCAATCCTCAAGACCGTGTATGAGGTACACCTTGTCCATGCGACGGAGGCTGCAGTAAGGGCCTCGGTAAGGTCTCGTCAGTGGTGGGCAGTGGACGTCGTCCATGACAAAGACATGCTCGCAGGATGATAAGGCTTTGGGCTGGAAGTGCCTTGTCCTGTCGCAGAAAGTCTTAGGCAGGGCGTGAACTTCCCAGCAGTCTCACGAAGCCTCGTGATCGGGATGTCTGCGTCGTCGGTGTTCATCAGGAAGAATTCACCTGATACTGCCAATGTTTCTTAGTTGACTTTCTCTGCAGGGGACACCTCAGTTGGCCTTTGGGGTGGTATGGATGCCGGGGAGGACCCAGGGCAACTGCGACTTTCAGTTTTCCCCGTGCAGCACGCCATCAAGGAGAGCTTTAGGGATCAGTGGACTCTTTCCACCATGCCGTTGGTCGTGGGGTTGTAGGCAGTGGTGCTGCAGTGCGATGACCCCATCAGATGGGCCAGTGCGGCCCACAATTTCAACAGGAAGGCAGGTCCGAAGTCCATTGTGATGTCGTCTGGCACTCCAAAAAGGCTGATCCAACTAGAGAGGAGGGCTTCAGCACTGGTGATAGCTTCCATCATCAGGGTTGCTTCAGTCCATCTGGTGGACCGATCAATGACCGTCAGGAGGTATCTGGTGCCCTCAGATGAAGGCAGAGGGCCTACGACATCTATGTGGATGTGACTGAGCCTCCGTTTGGGTTGTGGGAACTTGTCTACACCCGATTCAGTGTGATGGCTGACCTTGCTAGACTGACAAGGGACGCAGTTCCTGGCCCCTTCCCGCAAGTCCTTCCAGATTCTGTGCCATACCAACTTCTCTGTCAGGAGGTGCATCGTTGTTCGGCCCGATGGGTGTGAGAGGCCGAGGATTACGTTGAACATGGTCCTCCTGCAGGAGGCTGGGATCAATGGGCGGTGGCGGTCATTGCTGTTGTTGCAGAGGAGTGTCGTGCCGGAAGGTCCGAAGGGCACGTCTTCCCACTTAAGGGAAGTGACGGCCGTGCGGTAGGCTGGCACTTCTGGATCAGTGGCCTGTTCCTGGGCGAGGTCTTTGTAGCCGATCCCGAAGTGAACGGCGCTGATCTCAATCTTTGATAGGACATTAGCCACGGGGTTCTTCTCACCGGGGATGTAGTGGATATGTAGCCGAACTCAGCGATGGCTGCAAGGTGCCTTTGTTGCCTCGCGGACCAGGCATCACCCACTTCGGTTTCCCCTTCAGGACCTCTGTCAAGGGGTCATGGTGTGGGCAATGTCTGGAATGAAACAGTGGTAGTAATTCACCATGCTGATGAATTTCTGCAGGACCTTGATTGTCTTAGGTGTCTAGAACCTCTCCATGGCATCCACCTTTGAGGCCATGAGGTGCACGCATGATGCAGAGATCTTGTGACCAAGGAAATCCAGCTTCTCTGCACTGAAGATGCATTTGCTGAAATGGACGAACAGCCCGTTCCCTTGGAGACGCTTCAGCACAGCCCGAACATGGTGGAGGTGTTCCTCTGGGGACCTGGACAAAATCAAGATGTCGTCGAAATAGCAGACACAGAAGGGCAGGTCTCCCAGGAAGCCATCCATCAGGCATTGGAAAGTGGCTCTGGCATTCCTCAGGCCAAAGGTGGAGTAGGAGAAAATGCAAGACCCAAACGGCATGATGATGGCTGTCTTGGGGACGTCCTTGGAGTGTACTGGAATCTGAAAATAAGTTTTTAAAAGATCCATTTTGGTGAAAACCTTCACTCCGTACAGGGCCCCAGTCAGGTCCTGCATGTTCGGCAGGGGGTAATGATCAGGGGTTGTTGCCAAGTTGTCACCGATAGTCTCCGCAGGGCTTCCAGGTACTGTCCAACTTCTTTACCATGTGGCGAGGTGAAGCCCATGGCCTCGAGGCTTTCCTGCAGATCCCCATTCGTTCCATCTCTGAGAACGTCCTCTTTGTGGAAGTTGGTGGAACTTTGCGTGTGTGGGAAGCCCCATGATAGTGATATGGTGAAATTCACCATGCTTGGCCGGGGTTCTGGCCACCTGATGGAGTTCTGGCTTAAATACATCAGGGAACTCCTACGGGAGGTTGCTGTATTTGTGAGGCACGATGGAGCGAAGGGTGGGGATGCCTGGGCCTGCGATGAGTGGGAGGGAGCAGCATGTCCCTGTGTTGAGTAGGCACTTGCAGCCTACGTCACCAGGCGCCTGTGTTGGGCCAGGAAGTCTGCCTCCAGGAGGGGGACCTTGACATTGGCAACGATGAATGGCCAGACATAACTGCACCCCAGGATGGAAATGTTTAGGGACTTCGTACCGTAGGAGTGGACGGGGGTCCCATTGGTGGCCACAAGGGTGGTTGTAGCATCAGGGGTGCAGCTGCGGTCCTCTCCTGATGGCCTGAACACTGACTGCATTGCCCCTGTGTCGACCTGCATCCTGCGGCCAGAGATTGCATTGTGGACATAGAAGCCTATGGGATGAGACTTCAATGTAGTCGCTGCCATGGCTGGTGCTGGGGGTGGTCGCCTTCACCGTTCTTTGGTGAGGAATAGGAGCAGGGGTTTTCCCACCTCCTGGTGTTTCAATAATCATGGTTTTATGTTTCATCTAGCTAAACAGCAAGAATCACATGAATATATTTATATGTAGAATTTCCTGGCCTTTCTGTTGATATATAATTCATCAGTGTATGTACATTATGTCTTTTGCTACTGTCATTTTATTAACTGATAAGAAACATGTAAAATGTGTTAGAATGAAGCTGTATAAGTGACGTCATTGTCCATGTCACGAACTGTCTGTACTTCCACTGTAAGTTAGTTGCAATGAAGATACAAAACTACGCTGAGTATCATTTCCTGATCTTGCCTAGCCTTAGACCCAATATGGTGCAGTGAATGAAGAAATAGGACCTACAGCCATAACCATAGCACAGCATGGCACCACCACCACCAAGACGAGCCTCGTTTGCATTCTCTAGGGGCAGGATTGCAAGGCCAGGAAGTTCAGGAACCGCCTTCAGGATATTGCCAGCTTCAATGCTGGAGGCTCAACATGTGTTACAAACCCAGCTAAAGGCCATCCAGAATCTTCAGGCTGAGATAACAGTGCTGTCACTCCGGGGTAGCAATGTCCCCCAACCAAGGATCCCTTCGTCAGCAGCTCCAGAAAAGTGCGAGGCTGAGGTGTCCTGCAGCCTTCAAATCTTGGAAATGGTCAATGGAGTGCTGGTTGCAGCTATGCAAGTTGAAGCCTAACAAATGTAGTTCATCACATAAGGCCACATTGTGTCCCAATATTGCAACGTGCCCTTGATTCTAGATATACCAACACTCAGTGGAGTGCCCTCTCTACTGAAGGGGCATGCAATGCGGTTAAGTAATTAGTAGTAAAATCTTCTAATCAAGCAGTGCAGTGGCTAGAGTTTTTTAATTTGGCCTAAGAACCTAGTGAGTCTTTTAATGATTTTTTTTATTAAGTGTACGCAAAAGGCTACCGACTGTGCATTCACATGTCCTAATCGTAATCATGATTTATCTGAATATATGCTGTGCGTAAGCTCATGGTTGGCCTAAGTAATAAAGTGCTAAAAAGGCAAGTATTTCAGTCATGTAATGATATTCGTGATATCGATTCCCTCAGAGTAATGTGCAGTGTGTTTGAGTAATGTGCAGTGTGGCATTCATCATCATGACATGTCATAGGTGCGGTAAAACTGGACACCTGAAGAAGTGTTGCAGAGGGTGGAGTGCCAGGAAAAACATCAGTGGTCTGGCAGCGGAGTCAGACATAGTGAGTGCAGTGATCACAGTTGTCGTATCAGCAGAGGCAAGGTTGCGGAATGGGCCGTCCCAGCAACCCACTATTCGTGTCGATGTATGCTTGGCTAACTCAGGAGCGTGGTCCAGTGTACAAGCGGTGCCAGACACTGGTGACCAGGTTTGTGTTGCGGGACCCGCTATTCTTGCAACGTTGAACTTGAAACCAGATACGTTGAGGTTGAAGGGAGGGTTGCAACCTACATCTGAAGTGTTTAGGGTCGACTTCTTGTACTATAGAATACAAGGGGAGACACACAACCCAGGAAGGATATTTTGTAAAGTCTTCCATTGACTTTTATCTATCCTTAGACGCTTGCAAGAAACTAGGTCTTGTGCCAGAAATGTTTCCAAACCATGCCCCCTTCACGGACTCCGCCCCTACAGCAGCAAGAGCAACCCATACATTCACCAAAGCAACCGACCAACCTGCAAGACTGTCGACCATCCCATTTCTCCCTACTGAGGAGAATATTACCGGAGTAGAAGACTGGTTATTAGCCCATTTTTCAAGTACGACCTTCAACACTGAGAGAGAACCCCTCCCAGTAATGGAAGGGGAACCCCACCGTATCCACCTATTACCTGATGTAGTTCCTTATACCTGCCACACACCTGCGTCAGTACCCAAGCACTTGGAAAAAGAGGTGAAAGCACACTTGGAGGTGGACATCAAAAGAGGAGTCTTACAGTGAGCTCCCCCTGAGGAGCCCACGAATGGTGTTCACGTATGGTGGTTGTGGCCAAGAAATTGGGGCAACCAAGACGTACAGTCGACTATCAAAAGCTCAATGCAAGTTGTAGAAGGGAGACCCACCATACCCCCACGCCCTTTGATATTATGGTATCCAGCATTCCCCTCTGCTCATACAAGACTGTGGCCAATGCCATTGGGGATTTCACCAGGTAGAACTGGACAAGGAAAGCATACCCCTAACAACATTCATCACACCTTGGGGCAGGTATCAATACCAAAGGACACCAATGGGGCATTGTTCTGCCTCTGACACATATACACGTCGTTTCGATGATGCCATTGAAGTACTTGGGAAGTTCAAGTGTGTGGACGACACACTTCTCTATGATTCAAGCATGGAGGGGGCCTTTTGGCATGTGTATGGCTTCCTTGCAGTCTGTGCATATAAAGGCATCACCTTAAAACCAGAAAAATTCAAGCACTGCAAGAAAGAAGTGAAATTCGTCAGGTTTGACATTGGTTGGGACTCTTACAAGCCTTCAGAAGATTGTCTATCTGCCATCAGAAGTTTTTCGATGCCACAAAAGCCCACAATATCTGACATCACGTCATGGTATGGTTTCGTCAATCAGCTGGCCCCCTTCCTGACAACAGCACCCATCATGACCCACTTTAGAGACCTACTGAAGAAGCCCTCAGGCAAACAGGTCTATTGGGATGAGCACCTTCAGGAGAAGTTTCGTCAAGTGCAAGGCACCGTCTGCAAGTTAGCCAAGGATGGTCTCAGCTACTACGACAAGCTATGACCAACTGTTGCAGTCACTGACTGGAGTAAAGAGGGCGTGGGATTCGTCATCCTCCAACAATATTGCAGCTGTACCTTGTCGAAACCCCCTTCTGCTGTAGAGATTGTTGGAGAGTAGCACTTTGTGGCAGTCATTTCCTCCCGCCCGCCGGGTCTGGTATGCAGCGGTGGAAGGGGAAGCCCTTGCAGTGGCCTGATGTTTAAAAAAGGTGTGGCTGTTCTTATTGGGCTCCACAAACTTGACAATTGTCTCAGATCAACGCCTTTTAGTCAAGTTACTAGGCAATAGACGTCTCGACGATATTACCAACCCCAGACTGTTTAGATTGAAGGAGAAAACATTATTGTATAATTTCCATGTTAAATAACTACCAGGCAAGAGAAATCTTGCTGCTGACTTTCTCTCTCGATTTCCTGCCCGAGGACCACGCCAGATAGACAGGATGAGAGCTTCAACAAAGAATTAATGATTGCTATGGTGTCAGCAATTACAGAAAACCTGCAGGAGCAGTACACCATAGATGAGAAAATTGTTGAAGAGGCTGCCCTGAACGACCCAGCATGTCAGCTACTAGTTGCTAGAGTGACTGCAGGGGACTGGAACCCGAAGAAATCCCAAGAAATTGCATGTTTGAGGCCCTTCTACGGCGTCAGGGAATGTTTATCTACATCTGGCAACCTGGTCACATACTGTTTCAATGACAGCTGCATCCACCTTGTCATCCCTGGAGGGCTCCACCATCAGGTAACCGCCAACCTTCATACTGGACATCAAGGCCTAGATATAATGTTGAGAAGAGCGAGACATTCAGTCTATTGGCCGGGCATCGAGGGTGAGCTCCGGCGTCATCGTTCACAGTGTACATCACGTGACGCCCACTCACCATCACTGCCTGCCGAAGTCATGAAGATGACCCCTGCCCCAGAGTATCCATTCCAACAGACTGTCATGGACCTGTTTCAGCTTGAAGGACTCACGTACATGGCATACTGCGACAGGCTTACAGGCTGGCTAGAAATAGCCCACTTCCCTAATGGCACCTCATCTGCAAAGGTCATGACAAAACTCAGGAATTACTTAGCTCAATGGGGAGCACCTGATGGAGAGTTGACATACGCCCATCATCTGCCCACTACCCACAGTCAAATGGGAGGGCCGAGGCTGTGGTTAAGTCCACAAAGAGGATAATTAGAACAAGTATCAGTGGGACTGGGAGCCTCAATAATGACAAGGTGTCATTGGCCATGTTACAGTACCTGAACACGCCCTTGAGGGGTATAAATAAATCTCTGGCACAACTGGCAACTGGGAGACAGCTACGCGATGGTATACCAACGGCAAAACTCAACTACATATATGGTAGACTGCCACTGGGGAAAATCCTTTAGAAAAAGAGAATGTCAAGTAGCAGAAAGAAATGAGAAGATAATTGAAAGCGGCACCGACAGGAGGCTCACACCCATACAGCCAGGCACACATGTTACAGTTCAGAACCAGATGACTAAGGCCTGGGACAGGCTGGGAATTATAGTCGAGCAATGACCTCATAGACAGTACACATTAAGACTTGATGGCAGTGGGCGTTCGTCGATAAGAAACAGAAGACACCTCAAGGTCATTAAACCGTTCGCCAGTGAGGCAACAGGAGCCACTCCTACCAATGATGAAGTGGCTCATGAGCCTAAGTCTCTCCCATCAATGCCAAAGGTATGGCCTACAAGGAAGAGAGAGGCCCCTGCCTGGATGAACGATTATGTATAATTAACCATGCTTTGATTCTGTGTTTACAAAATGAAAGTATTTTTTTTACAACATTTAGATGTACCTTGATTTCATATTTGCAAAATGATAATCTTCTGTGTGAGATTTCATGTTGGCATTGTGTTGTACCATGTGTTGTTCCCTTGTGGTAGCATCTACGATGTTCATTGCATTCACAACTCATTGTTAGTGCACATTTTGCAATGCTGATGTGATGATTGTTTCGCTTGATATGTTAGTGCCATTGATGTTGAACTCTCTCTGGCTGTCTGTCTCTCTCTCTCTCTCTCTCTTTTCTCTACTTTTCTGTCATCCTAATGTTGCCATTAATCATTATGATTATGGTTTACCATACCATTTCGTTTGCCGTGTTGCCTGTTTTTGATGTTGCCAATGCATTGTCAATGATAGGTTTTGAAAATACTACCTTCCTCGTAATATTTTGGGAGGGAGATGTAAGATGTCTTAGGATGAAGCTGCTGTAAGTTAGTTGCAATGAAGATACGACACTACACTGAGTATCATTTCCTGATCTTGCCTAGCCTTAGACCCAACAAAATAAATTCTCCTGTCTGTGTGCGGGCCGTGAGACTCGGAGATCAGGCACTCTGTTTCCGTCCACACACTGCAATGTATACCGCGTGCCCAGGTAATAAACCAGTAGTCTTCAGTTTTATCTCATTGCGACCTCACAAACTGGTGATCCCTGAGTGACAGTAAAAGCTGTTTTGGCTTCGCCATTAATGAACTCACTACGGACGTGCTTACCTTCAGAAGCCTGAACCATAGCGCGACAAAGTTTAGGCTTCTGAAAGTTCCTTCCTCGGAAAACCACCCACGCCACTAATGGACTAATTACAGCATACATCCCCAGGTACATTCTGGAGTGTTCAAATGGTTTGGCCCCACCATTTACAATCCACATCGACCATATTCAGAAAGTCATTAGCGGAACCACACGGCATATAGCTTTTACTTCTGACAAACCCCAAACACCATTAACGGACTAAATATGGCACTTAATTTGTATTTTGGTGTGAGTGAAAACCCCAGACACGAAACTCGAAAGTCAATCTGAGGACACACAGATCCTCTGCATCCCCCTCTCGCCTTCAAAAACCGCAATATCTCGAGTGATGAAGCTACCACCATTCTCGCTCCAAAACACTGCATCATGGTTCCTGAGGGCCGACATACATTTCCGTGCAGCCAAGGTCATGGATGTAGAAACCAAAGCAGATATCACCATGACGACACCACCTGAGGAAGTATTCAATAAAATTACACCGTCCCAGAGAGAGCCCAATGCACCATGGACCTGATGAACCATCCCCTGGAGGACACGTTACCCAAAGACACCCGGGATGAGCTACAAGGTCTCCAGATACTGCCGGATTTGGACGAATCTGGCAAAGGAAGGGAGATCAGCCTATTGCGAGAAATATTCCTGCATTGCCTTCCTCAGGAGGTGAGGGTACATAAACTCCACGAGGCCACCAAGACCTCCAAGCATGCCGCAGCACCTGCAGCCTAACAGAAGAGAAGGTCGGGGAGGGGGATACGCATGAGATTTACAGAAAAAGGGCGCCGCCACAGCAGCAGAGGACATGGATGAATCCAGCCTGGTGTTACTTGCACAGACAATTCGGCAAGAACACTAGAAACTCCAGAGCTCCCTGTGCATTCCCAAAAATCGCAGAGGGCGGCTACCCATAACAGGGAATCCCAACCAGTGGAATTATTCATCCATGATGCAATCTCAGCGCATCAAATGCTGGTGGATGCGGGAGCCATGCAGTTGGTCTTTCCGCCATTGAGGGAGGACTGCAACTGCCTGCCCAACGCCACGGCCACACTAGTGGCTGCAAACGGAAGCCCCATCCGCTGCTACGGTACCCAGACCAGCAGAATATCCATTCTGGGTCATAAGTACAAGTGGCCTTTCGTCATCACAGATGTCAGGTTCCCCCTACTGGGCACCGACTTTCTCGCACAACATGGTCTGCTGCTGGACGTCGGACGTAAACACCTTCTAGACACCGTGACCTGCAACTCTCACCTGCTCACTGCTGGCTCAGGAATGCCCACTGTATATACTGCCACATCATCCAAGTACAGCGCCCTCCTGCATGAATTCCCAGATATTTTCAAGCCGGAACTACGACAGGTGCCGAGAATACACACCAAGCACGGCATCTACCACCACATCACCATCATGGGACCTCCAACTCATGCCAGATTCAACTGCCTGCTGCCCAAGAAGCTCCAGGATGCTAAACAAGCATTCATAGAAATGGAGAGGATGGGTATTTGCAAAAAGGCATCAAGCCCATGGGCGTCCCCCCTCCACATGGTGAAGACGCCTGATGGTTCTTGAAGGTCCTATGGGGATTATTGTTGGTTGAGCTTGGTGACAACGCCTAACCATTACCCCCTGCCAAACATGCAAGACCTGACAGGAGCCCTTGACGGCACCAAATTATTTACTAAAATGGATTTACTTAAATCTTACTTTCAAGTGCCAGTCAATCCCAATGACATCCCGAAGATGGCCATAATCATGCTGTTTGAAACTTACACCTTCTCCTACTTCACCTTCAGCCTCAGGAATGCTGGGGCCACATTCCAATGCCTGATGGACACCATCCTGGGTGACCTACCCTTCTGCGTCTGTTATGTGGATGATATTCTGATCTTCTCCAGATCCCCGGAAGAGCACCTGAGACATGTCTGGGTCGTGCTGAAACACCTTCAGGAGAACGGAATGATCGTCAGATTCAACAAGTATTCCTTCGGTGTAGAGAATGTGGATTTCTTAGGACACGAGGTCTCCCCGACGGGTGTCTGCTCCTTGGCCTCCAAGGTAGATGCAGTAAACAACTTCCCTACTGAAGACAATCAAGTCCCTGCAGGAGCTCCTCAGCATGGTCAACTACTGCTGACGATTCGTGCTGGACAGCTCCCACATCATATATCCCCTGACCAAGGTGCTGAAGGGGAAACCGATAACACTGATGTGGGAAATGCCGCAGCAGAAGGCGCTCGAGCAGACGAAGGCAGCCCTCACAAGAGCCACCACCTTAGCCTACTAGGATCCCACCACCCCCATGAGACTTACCACTGACGCCATCAACATTGCCTGTGAAGTCGTGCTGGAGCAGATAGTAGACAGGTCCCCGCCCACTTGCATCCTTCAGCCTCAAATTGAAGCCGCCGGAGACCATTCAATGGGGAATTTCTGGCAATCTAACAGGCCATGTGGCATTTCAAATACCTCCTAGAGAGCACCCCTTTCACCATCCTGACAGACCACAAGCCTTTGGTACATGCTTTCATGAAGGCAGGAGATGAGTGGTCGGCAAGACAGCAGCGGCACTTGGCCGCTATCTCCGAATCCAGGTGCACCATCAGCTACATATCAGGAAGAAGATCCTGGTAGCCAAATCCCTGTCAGTAATTAAAATAAATTCAGTCCACCAGGGCACTGACTACGAGGACCTGGTGAAGGAACAAGCTGCAGACCCTGAAACGCCAGCTCTACATGGCACTCACCGCAATGAAGTGGAAGGACTTGCCAGTAGGAGAGCAGGGAGTGACACCTCTCTGCGACACCAGTACAGGCTGCCCCCACCCCCTAATACCTGCATCATGAAGGAAGCATGTATTCCACATCATCCACAGCCTCTCCCATCCATCGGGATGCGCAACAACACACCTGATGATCGAGAAGTTTGTGTGGCACGGGATAAATAAGGACAATTGGAGACGGGCAAAGAACTGCATACTGTGCCAAACAAGCAAGATCACCCAGCACATGGATTCAGGTATCGGAGACTTCCCTCAACCATGAAGATGGTTCAGGCACATTCACGTAGACATTATAGGGCCTCTGCCACAATCAGGGGCCACCAGATACCTCCTAACAGTCATAGATCAATCTATGAGATGGCCGAAAGCAATGTATGTACATTATGTCTTTTGTTACTGTCATTTTATCAACTGTTAAGAAACAAATTCTCCTCTGTCCGTGTGTAGTCCATGAGACCCGGAGATTGGGCACTCCGTTTCCGTCCACACATTGCTATGGATACCACATGCCTAGGTACTAAACCAGTTGCTACTCGGCACTCGAAGTAGCAACTTCTCTCCCCCCAGAGCTCTGCTTCCTGCATTGCTGACTCCACACAGACTGCTGCTGACCAATGAGACGCCAGATCTGCATCACTCAAGCTTGTTTCGGCAATGTTTTGGCTTAGCCTCCACTGCCCCCCGACGAATCACACTCATCCCTTCAGCATAGCGCGCTGTAGACTCGATAGCAGATGCACTATAATGGGAAATAAGCATTTTGGGAAAGCTCTCTCATATTCCATAAGCAAAATCGGCGACTGTTGACACTTTTTTTTCTACAAACTAACTTTTCCAATACTAAGTCTCTCTTGCAGAAAATTTGGTAGCCCTTGTGGTCTGAAAACTCTGAGAGAAGAAAGACCCAGAGACAATAACTTTCTAATCTCACAATATTACATTGCAAGTAGCATAGGGATCTAAATAGGCTTGCACCTTCTATAAGCCAGAAGATAGGTTAACAAAGCCCATCAAGTAAAACTAGGGATAAAAACACGCATACTCTCAAGCATATTCATTTTTGCCCACCAGGCAAAAACAATTAGAAACCACACAAAACCCTACACAAGTATTTCCCTGAGTGCAAGAGTAGACTGCTGAGCCATCTTATTTTGTGTGACAAAATAAGACAGATTCTCAGCTGCTACTGTTGTAAATCAGCAAGCAGCTACAAATAGGATGGGCAGGGCCTTCCCAGATTCACACACTCTCATTTACAGTCACTCACCCTATCTCTCACAAATCCTCACATCAGTAACAATCACTTACACTCACAAACCCCCTTCTTCAGCATCTCATCTCCCACCGTCATATCACAGTCACAGCGCGAAATCATCCTAGCACAACTCCCAGCCCCCATTGAAAAGACACCCACAACCAGAAGACATGCCAGATCCTGCACCATCTACCCCACCATTCATTCTGTCCCAAGAAACACCACAGACATCACCTCCACACACACAGAGGAACACTCCCTGGACTGCAGGGTAAAAGAAAATGACATGCCCTCACAGACAGATGTAACCCCCTACGACAGCCAGGACAGTGATGATGAAAAGCCCAGACAGACGGTAGCTTTATACAGGCCATGGCCAGAAACAAGTGAAGAAAACTAAAATGATTAGCCACAGAACCATCTACACAACAAGACAACATACAAGCACCAACATTGACACACAGTCCATCAGAGAATTCCCCCAACTTCCCAAATTTCACACAATCCCCACAAATGGTCAGTCATCGTATGCAGCAGTAGTCACACTAGAGGGTTGAAACCCAGGAATACATATACAAGTGAAGGCAAACAACAGAGGACTTTTCACATTCATTCTAAAAAACTCAGAGACAGCAGAAATCCTAAAAAAGGACAACCAGTGTAAATATCTAGATCAAGCAGAGAAAACAGAGAAAGGCAAAAGTTGCAGATACCCGATGTCCCTGCCCATCGACCCAATAAAAAAGCTCCCTTATGTCATCAAAGCAACTCGCTGTACAAGCAAGGCAGGAGACCCTACAAGAAAAGTCCTTGTAGTCTTTCATGGAAAGAGACCAGACAAGGTAGTGATTGCAACATGGGGAACATTCCCCACAGAAGAATTCATGCCAGAACCCCTCAGGTGCTTCAAGTGCCAGTGGTTTGGGCACCACCAATGACAGTGCATATCAGAGGACGTATGCGGAATATGCAGCCAAAGACATCCCACCAAAGAGAGGACTACAGCCAAGTGCCCCAATTGCAGGGTCACCACACCTGGTACAAAGGATGCACAGAAAGACTCCACACAATTCGGAAAATTAAGGGAATTCCCCCTCCAACATCCACAGCACAATTCACACGCCAACATCAGCAGCACACACAAACTCATTAACCACAAACACATTACCCACAACAAAACTGGCAGCAAACCACTCCCACGCACGCAACGCCCTCAACAGCAAAAACACATTCCCAGACCACACAGCCATCACCCACAACAACAAACCCCACCCAAGCAGCAGCCCCAAACATACCAACAGCAACCCAAAGACCACACATAAAAACAAGCAACCCAACCACAACCCTTCCAACCCAATTCACAAGAATTCCAAACACCAGGGACCACATCCCAAAAATTAAACTCAGTACCAACACAACCAAAGACCACACATAAAAACAAGCAACCCAACCACAACCCTTCACAATTCTCGAGATTCAAGACAGACCACACAAACTAATGTACCAACACCAGGCACACTCCCACTTCCTTCTCAGCCTACACCACCCCATGCTCAAAAATGCCCTTACTGCCCCTCCCAACCACTAAAGCCACCACATCTTCTCCCTCCTATCCCTACCATGACATACAACCCTCCAAAAGTGGCACTTACACCCTCACCCATGAGGAGCTCAGAAGGGAAATATCAACAATTGTACAAGCAGTTTGTCAGCAATTATTCCTGAAACAGAACATCACTGCAGAAGTAAGAAAAACACTGACAGCCATAATGAACTAAGATGGGAAAGAACAATCGGAATCAAATACACACCCAGAACAGCAGAAACAACTTACATACCAACTTAAAAATCCTCCAATGGAACATAAAGAGTGTCAATACAAAATACGCCATATTGCAATCACAAGTGCTCTCAGATAAGCACAATATCATCCTCATACAAGAAACTTTTGCTAAGGAAACCAGCAAATTTTCATTCCATGGATAAACAGTGTACAAAACCAAGCACACAGATGAAAACAGAGGTCTAACCACCCTTATAAAAGCAGCAATTCCCTTGGGAAAAATAAAAAATATAGACTGTGGTCAAGGAATTGAAATGCTAAGCGTCCTCTTAAGGCTAGCGAACACCTCACTAGTCATACACAACATATACAAAGGCCACAACAAAGTCCTTTTCAGTGCTGCCACCAGAGAAAATACCTTCTTTGTAGATTTCGATGCACATCACCTGTGCCTATGCTCCAGGGAACAGACAAATGCAGCAGGTAGACACATACGTCTGCTAATGGAAGAATTTCCCAAAGTTACGCTGCTAAACGACACAAACGAAGCAACACACCTCCGAGGAGGCAAGCTAGACCTAAGTTTCATATAAAAAACCTACAAGAAGACTTCACATGGAAATTGAACCCAGTTCTAACTAGTGATCACTTTGCAACTGAAACCAGCATAAAAATAACGAGAATTCCCCCTCCAAAACCCCCTCCAGCAGGATGGAGACCAGACCTAGTAAACTGGCCCACATTCGAAAACCACATGACCATGTGGGCAACACAGTACATTCAAACTCCGGTCCTAAACATGAATACACTCCAAGAGGACTTTGAGAAGAGCCCGCAAAATGCAGCAAGCATCTCCATGCCAAAAAGAACCTTTGGGACAAACAGACTCCCCACAACGACAGCTGGTACTATAACTCGAGAATCAAGGAAATGAACTCGAGAAGAAATAGAACAAGGAAACACTTCGGACGAAATCCCACTGATGAGATGCTTGCTATCCTAAGAGAGGTTATAAACATGCGACCCAAACTGCCAAAGAAGTGAAGCAGGAAACACTGGCTGAAATGGTGCTCACAGACTACCTGACTAACTCATCGTAAATATGTTCAAATGGCTCAACAAAATATCAGGAAAAACCAGGCCAACACAAGCACACCATCCCGGCCCACAAGCTAAAGCAAACAGACTTGTGTAATATTTTGCCAATAGGACCAAATCGGCGCACCCACCACTAGTTACAAGAGAAAGGCAAGTGAAGCTAGATCCAGAAAGATGGAGAGTCATCAACACAACCTTCAATGTGCCTGATGACAAAGACACACCACTTACAATGAAAGAACTTGACAAAGCCCTTCAAAAGGAGACAGACACAGCCCCAGGAGCAGACATGATCACATATAGCATATTGAAAAACATGGACACAGCACCAAAGAAGTGCATCTCCAATAATCAACAGATTGTATGCAGAGCATATCAGACCCACACAATGAAACCAACAAAAAACACAGACAATTCCCAAATCCAAAGAACCCAACTCTACAGACCCATCTCTCTCATCAGTTGCACAGAAAAAGACTGCAGAGAGAATGGTGCTAAACAGACTGCTATGGAAAACAAGGACCTCTACACCATCGCCTATAAGCCTACAAAGAAGGGATAGGCACACAAGAATGCTTAGCAGACGTAATGTCCACAATCGATGACAAAGAAACAATTGTAGTATTTCCAGACCTGGAAAAAGCCCATGAACTAGCCAGTGCAGCTGGATCCTGGCCTGCGCTGGATCCTGGCAACCTTGGCTGACAAAGCAGTGAAAGGCAACCTTTTAGCATGAGCCAAAGGATACAAGCAAAACAGACAAGCCTTCCATGAGCAAGCTCAGACTTTCTCAGTCTGAAAAATGGAACACCACATGGAGGAGTGCTCAGCCCCTTCCTCTTCAATGTATTAATATATATATATATTATATATATATATATATATATATATATATATAATATATATATATATACATACGTAAATAGCCACATGTAAGGGGAAAAATTAAAGACCAGGTACTAAGCGCTACACTTCTTCTGGGTACAAAGTAAAATAAATAAATAGAAACATAAACAAGAAAATTTTGCAGAACAAAGATCAAAGCCATTAACAAGCAAATTATCATTACAAATTGTCACTACCAAACAAGTAAGAATACTTTAAAAGTGCTTAAGAACTGAAACTGCAATTAGTATAACAGGCTGCTGTTAAAAGGGGACATTGTATTTCCCTACAATGTTATAAATAAGGTAACTATCTCATTCAAAAAGACCTGAACTCAGATTCACAAGTTGATCATTAAAATGCTTAATAAAGGCAGATTCAATTATGTTTCTTTTTACAATATGGTTACAAAATATTACCTCAGATGCATTTTTCCAGTCTATACTATGGTTAAAATCATTCATGTGTACAAATAAAGAACTTGTCGATTGACCTGTTCTAACTGCGTAACGGTGTTGTTTTAGACGGTAATCTAGTTCTTCACCAGTTTGACCGTGGCTGTATTTACACGATTCCTTGTGTTGGCTGTAATTACAAATACCTTGGTCTAACTGGTAAAGAACTAGATCACCGTCTAAAACAACACCGTTGTTTTGCATATCAGTCCTCTTGGACCAATAGCCCTATCTGCATTGAATTCATCTGTTAAATCTTCCAGAACACATACCACAGCAGACAACCTATCTCTGATTATTTTGCAAGCATCATACCTGCAAGCACATCTCGGTTATCTGAAAGTCGCTTCAGCTCTTTTGTTTGTTCATTGAGATACAGTTCCTTTTGTACATCCATCCATTTTGCATGGGCATTAGAACCACTAATGAATACATAGTTTTTCCAACAATGAGAAAAATTGTGAAGCGTCAGGTAAAGATTTGATGACATCAACAAGAACTAGATTTAGACGATGGGCATGAGAGTATTCATAGAAAGCAAATGGTGCCTCTTGTTTTATGCGTGCTGCATTTAAGAGACATATGATATTGATTCCAAACCAAGGGAAAACATTTATTCTTTTTGAACGTATTTCGTCAATAGAGATGCCTTAGTGGGCCCGTGGGTGGGCACAGGATTCTCGTGGCGGGGCACGTGCCCGCCCATGCCCTCCCTTAGCTACGGCACTACAATCACCCCGCCCAAAGACTAACCCAATGGCAAATAAACACAGTCTAGACCTGAAAGAAATACGGAGCGCCTCAGCGGCGTGGTTGGTATGGTATTAGCGTCCCACCTCGGTGGTCGCGGGTTTGATTCTCTGCCATCCCTTTGAGGAGTGAGAGATGTGTATTTCTGGTGATAGAAGTTCACTCTCGACGTGGTTCGGAAGTCACGTAAAGCCGTTGGTCCCGTTGCTGAATAACCACTGGTTTCATGCAACGTAAAAGCACCATACAAACAAACAAACAAACAAAAGAAATACGACTCATGGGTGAACCCATCGAATGGGTAGACAACTTTGTATACCTAGGAGCCAACATTAACAAGCAACTCTCTCCACGCAAAGAAATTGAAATACTTAAGAAGAAAATCAAATGCAGACACAATGTCATGAGAAAAATCACCTCTCTAAAACAAGGAGCAGTATATCATGCCTTCAGCACCTTCTACATACAAACAATAAATCAACAGTTGAATATGCACCACCTGTCCTCAGCAGTCTCACAAGCACAGAGCAAAAAAGCTTTGAAGTGATCCAAAACAATGTCCTAAGACTCATCACAGGTGCGCTGATGTGGACTAACTTATGCATCCTGAGAGACGAAACAAAACTACAGTCCCTGACATACAGAATAGACCAGAAAAACACATCCATCCTGCTAAAATTCTTAAAAAACCACAGGAACTGTCCACTCAAAAGGGAGATCAAAAAGTGCATTGATCTCGAAGAACTAAACCCCCCAAGACATACGCTGGCAACCTTCTAGAAGCTTTAAGAAGAATAGGCAAAACCATGCTGTAGCCATCAAAGTAGACACCTCTTTCACTGAGTACACAGAACCAGCACCCTGGGAACCAGAACTTTTCAAAACAAATTACACAATCCTCCCGGAAAGCAAAGAAGCATGCACCACCCATCACCTGAAACAAGCAGCACAGGAATCAGTAAGGAAGACAAGAGCCACAAATGTGTACTCCACAGATGGATCAGTACATATCAATGAATCAGTGACCTTAACATCCCTGCGGCGGCAGCAGGAGTCTACTCGACGTTCCCAAAAGGAAGCTGGAGGCTCTCTGACAATGCCTCTACCCTACAGACTGAGCTGATAGCCATCGCAAAAGCCATAGAAGACTCACAGCACAAACTGGGAAACACAACAATCCACATTGACTCAAAAGGAGCAATACAAGCCATTACGAAAGGCAAAGCAAAGGAAAACATCAAACTCCTGACAAGCATATGGGCAATTGCAAACATCCACCAAACCAGAAACAGACAGATAACTCTAAACTGGATTCCGAGCCAGGTAGGAATCCACGGAAACAAGGAAGCAGACTCCCTAGTTAAAAGCAGGTTACAAATCAGCAACATAAGTACCAAAATCATCCACTCACTAACCCAACTGAAGGGCAAAGCCGCAGCATACTGACAAGTACAATAGGAAAGCAAGATCAGGAGAGCTATTTTTTAAGGCTCTAAAACTGCTAAATGGTATGTAAACACCACAAGTCTACAACCACACGACTTACCGAAAGATATGTCACAGGCACTGGCAGCTATAGTCCATCGACTAAGACTAGGATAACAGTGTACATGTCAAAGAATAGAAGGCGACCCCAACCCATGTAGATGCTGTGAAAGGATTGCAGAAAAACCTCTAGAACACTACCTATTAGAGTCTTAGACTGTCCAGAAACGGAGCAGCTAAGAGACAGATATGCATGAAACGAACGCACAGCCACTCAACTCACAAGGCACATTCTAGCCAACACCCAAGAGCTTGCATGTTTCCTATGCTCCTACCCACCACAAAGGTAGAAACAGGACACTGCCCTGACTGACAGCACATGGTGTTAACAGTGATGATAGCCACCACATCCCGCCCCAACCCATATACCGCCTCAAGACAATACGAGGAACAACAAATCTCCCACTTACAGGAGAGACTGAACACAAACTCTCTCTCGGGTAGCTTTCACCAAACTAGCATCCTTCATCCATCTCTAGCTTCAAAACAGTGAGAACAGACTTATATACTTCCTCATTCAGGTCACCATCTCTCCAGCACACTCAACAAATAACATACACAACCACGGTCGCCTGCACCTAAGGGCAAGAGGGGGCACTTGCCCCCCACCCCATGAAATACTGGAAAAAATATTATATATATATATATATATATATACTATATATATATATATATATATATATATATATATATATATATATGTGTGTGTGTGTGTGTGTGTGTGTGTGTGTGGTGTGTTACATTTACTTTCAACTACATCACTGTTTTCTTTTCATTTTTACAAAATATTTTTTCAGTTTAAGTAAATTAAACGTATCATTATATGTTGCATAAGGTTTGTATACAGTATATAACTACGTTGTTCCTGCCAGAAATATTTAAATTCAGCTGAACAGTTTATGGAACTATTGAAAAAAAAAAGTCAATGTAACATTGTAATTTCTAAAAAAGAAAGAAATCCACAAAATTACTGTGTATGACGTGTTTACTTACAAGTACTTACATTTGATTTTACTCAATGTTGGGTAAAATAAAATGTAAATACTTATAAGTAAACACGTTATACACAGTAATTTTGTCGGTTTCTTTTTTTTTTGTTTACTCGTCAGAAGAAAACTGGAAGAAGTTTTTGTTTGGCTAATTGTATTTTTTCTTTATCGCATCTTGCTTCACTTAAATTATTGGCATCGCAGTTCCACTGCATATAATAATATATATATATATATATATATATATATATATATATATATATATATATATATATATATATATATATATATATATATATATATATATATATATATATATATATATATATATATATATATATATATATATATATATATATGTACTATACATATAGTATATATGTACATATACATATATGTATATATATATATATATATATATATATATATATATATATAGATACATATATAATTTGCCCCTCTTGGAAAGTATGCTGCGGGTATCTATGTAGTATACAACTACCCACAAGGAATAGGGCCGGAAGAAGAATACACTGCTATCGCACTTTCCCTACAACTGAACGGTATCATTAGGGTTTAACGAGGTTCCAGCCTTGCCCATCAATTCTTTCATTCCAACTTCACCTTCACCATGTCACATCCATACATCACTAAAAAGGTGTCCTATCCTAAACATCTCACATTCTCATCAACTTGAATTACGGTCTGCTCTAAGAGCAAGAGCCCGTGCTGGCTTAAGGCCAGCTAAATCTAAAACAACAACAATAAATCAGTATAGTCTTCAGTTCAGTCTCATTGCTACCTCAAATTAGCGAACCCACTATATTTCAAGACAATATTATACCACTTTGACATATTATATATATATATATATATCTATATATATATATCTATATATATCAAAGTGGTATAATATTGTCTTGAAAGATAGTGGATTCGCAAATCTTGACGTATGATCCAAGTAGAATGGCTCCATTTTCAAATATCATTTACAACGCAAGCGCAGGGGGGAGGGAGGGTTCATATGCAAAATTCGGTAAACGTAAATTGTTTATTAGCAGATATACTTTGATAGCAATATTAGCTAAGACCTTAATAATTCCGCCGATACGGACATTTGGTTTTGAAACTGAAGAACCTACGCCGTAAGGTGGAATCACGACCTAACCCCGCAGGGTGGCAGCACCAGCTGTCATTGCTGTGACAGCCAAGAGGGTCTCGAACGGAGAGAGAGTGATTATTTGGAACCATTTACGAACAGATTTCGAGGTGACAGCACGTGTTGTGTTGTTGTTGGCATTCAAGACTAAAACATCAAGGAATATGAAGCGATAATACTTCTGCCGTGACTGCATATGAGCTGGGAAACGACTATAGATGGCCATTGGTGATCGTCTGACATTTTGTTGTTTTGGAAGAAGGTGCTAGTTATTCAATGAAATAACGTTATATCCGGTATGTTTGAATGTTAAGCTATTGAATGTAACGCTTCTTTTTAACTATTTGGCGATTTTTTTGTTTTGTCTGTATTGATTTAATTGTTAATTCCCGGGATCTGAGAGAAAAAAGGGACGTTCCGTTCTATATCATCCGTCATTGCAAGTTCTCCCATCTGGTGTTTACATAGTAGATCGTTTAATCCTATTCTCCGGAGCGTTGTCGCAAATGTAGCGTGGTAATTACTCCTTTTGAACTTCGCTGGACTTTTTGTTTCTAATTAGTAGGCACCGTCTATTGTACATTTTCCAAATGTGATGAAATTTCCCTTGGTTATTTACATATGCAATAGGTAGGGATTTTCATAGATAGAATATTTATGGTTCCGTACGTTGGCTGTTGACGCAACGACAACGTTCGAAAGACACTCCTAGCCATCATTCGTCTTCCTTGGCAAATGATGATTTAGCCATCTTCAAAATTTTATTTGGATTTGCGGCAAATTACAGGTGAAAAATTACTGTAGGTGTGGTTACCCTGGTAATTTTAATGGGTTTTACACGAATTCCATGTTAATTTCCGTCGGAAATTAACGATTTTGGAGATAACACCAATAGGGGAATCCAACTGTTAAAGTTTTATGAGAAAAATCGAAATACTTTAAGACCTTTTGGGGAAAAATAGGCAAGAGTCCGATAACAACAACAAAAAAGAATAATTAGTATCAATATATTTTATACTAGTGTAAATCACAAAAGGAAAAAATAATAATAGACCTAAATTGATGAAGGATAGGAAATGGAAGAAAACGAAGACTAATGGAGGAGCCTAACTACTGACAAAAGAAATGGTCAGTCATATCCTCCATAAGACTTCAATAAATATGAACTCTATATGAGGTAAGGATATATGTGATATTGCATACTGATTTTCTCCTTAAAAGAAAAAGAATAGGCTATGTGATAAAGGAAGGAATAAGAGAGAGAAAAAATTAAATATTTATTCCCATAAGGCTATAATACTAATAAGTATAGGAAGAAAGTGGAATTGGAAGGAAGAGGAAGGGCCAGGTAACCGGGCCTACTAGATTAGGTTAGGTTAGTATGATAACCTTTATTTAAGGTGTCCTTTAAAGGAATATAATGGTAGTTATTCTTTTTCTGCTATTATTGGACTCTTACCCATTTTTACCCATAATGTTTTCAGCATGTTGATTTTTCCCTATAAAGCTTTAAAAGTTAGATGCCCATAGAGGGGGTTATCTTCAAAATCATTCATTTCCGACAGAAATGAAGGCAAAATCCGTGCGAAACACATTTCCTGTTCCTTTGGGGGTGGTTCCACTTTATCAATATTTTCCCATAGTACTTTGTAGCCTATTGTGCTAGCGAACTTTTAACAGGTGCTTTAATTTTGTGTTGATCCGTGTTTCTAGTTGACTGTTAATTAGGGTTTTGTTTGAGTAACCAGGGATTTCGAGGAAACTGCTTGAAGTTTGCAAGTTTTAAATTTCATTGAAAGCTATACACCCATGGGTATTTATAATAACGTGATTATGCACACCTAGTAGGATATACCAAAGTATTAACAACCTCTGTACTGGTACTTGAAATGCAATGAAAGGAAAAGGTCCAAGAGTTTTGTGCAGTGAACATTGTTTTCAAGAGCTCATTGCTATTATCACATGTTCGTTGCAGTGTATGTAATCAATGTATTACTGGGAAGCATGAAAGATGAAATCATTTGTATAGACTTGCAGGGGTAAAATTGCTAAAGTTTTTTATATACAAGATTTCTGCTTTTAGATTCCAAGCCAGTGGTTGGATTAGGCATTGCAGCTTCACATGGTGACATTTAAAGTTTTGAATTAACTGAAAATTATTTGAATATTTAATCTACAACAAAAAAAAATCAATGTAACACCTAAAACCCTGTGTCAGTTGTCTACCACTGACATACAAATAAACCAAACCCCAAATAACCTAGCATTAAAAAATTCATAAATGTATGACCATTATAGCCAAGATCATCATCTTAACTATGCTTTATCTAGCCTAGCCTAGGGAGCAGTGGGTATGGGCAGATCCAGTCTTGGACTAACCATAAGATCCCAGGAATAATGGTCCTGCAACATGAACTATGGCAATTATAAAACCTTGATAGCACTGCATAATTGTGTTGTATTCATTATATGGGTAGTGGGTTAATGTGGCTTTTCCTTAGCAACAGTCACTTCAGTGTGTGGTGCCCCTGACTACGTGAATTAGGTTGGAAGGGAGACTTTTAGCCTTGGCGGGCAACTCTTCTGGAGAAGGGCACTCCGATATCAAACCAGCAGGTGGAAGGGACCCTTTAGCCTTAGTAGGCAACCTTTCTAAGAGAAGGTTACTTTGAATACAAATCTTGTTCTCCAACCTTGACCTCAGCGAAACAAGACCAATTGTCAGGAGTTCTACAGGGCAGTGTTCTTATTCCACTGTTATTTTGAGTGCAGTATACAATTGATATGGTGGTTCGGTTCATTATGCCAATGATTCATCACTTGTGGGTGTAGTAAAGTCTCCACTTAGTATGAGAAATGAAGCGGCCCCATAGTCTAATATTATTAATTTGAAATTAAAATTATTTACACTTAACATCTTTATGTATAATTGGCACTGCTGCATGACAGGAATGATTGACAGTGATAGTTACTGCAATTCATCTTAAAACCTAACCTACCCTTGAGTACACAGTCAACAGTCAGTAGCTAAAAGTATAATTACATTGTTTCAAATCATGTATATTGCCCATTTTTTGGAAAAGTATGACCAGAGTTTCCTAGAATTCATTTGTTTTAATCCATTTCACCTTTACCTATTCCACTCCATTTTGATATTTAGGTCAGGCCATAATGTTAATTTTGAATTAACTTACCTGAAATTGGAATGTCCTGTAAACCAGCTCATTATTGTTGAAAAATGCACTGATAAAAAGTGGGCAATGATCCACAGACTCGAGTGTACCCTTATTCCAAAGGCAAATGAACTTTTAGTTATGGTATGTTTGTATCCTGTTCAACATACTATATCACTAAGAAGGTCCAGATTTCTATTCACGCCTGTGTGACATTCTGGGGATAAATCGTAGTTGGTATACTACAATTCTTAAGATTTATTAAAAGTGATGGCTACTTCAGCAGCGTTACGCATGTAGAGATTCTTCTCTACTTTTCGAATAGCGGCTTTTTCTGTACTACTTAAACAGTCTAGTAGAGCGCCTATGGAGGTCTTTATCAAATACAGGATCAAGATCAATGTATATATTTCAGCTTATACAGATAAACAGTGATATCATAGTCATTAAAGTCATTCTCTCTCTCTCTCTCTCTCTCTCTCTCTCTCTCTCTCTCTCTCTCTCTCTCTCTTATAGCGAGCTTTCATATGGAGCTGCCAGTCTTCCACTAGGCTGGGAAGCTGAGGGTGGACTGCTTCGGGTGTGGTGTCCTTCCTCCTTATATTTGGGGTCGTCAGCCGTGGGTCTGCCCCATGCTGATCATCTCTACAAGCGTAACACTGCTGAGATAGCCATCACTTTTAATAAAGTATGCTTGAGATAGGGTCTGCTTCCTAAACTCTTGAGATTCTTAGCTCCATCCCTTTGGCCTCTGCTGCATTTATATATAGCTCTTATTTTTTATCAGTTCCCTGCCATCCAGCTGTCCAACTTTGAGTTTGCCATGCTTTTTTTTCAACCTTTTAATATAGATGTGACTTGTTCATTTTCATGATGTTAGCTATAATGCTACTATTAGCTGCTGGCTTGTATATTGTTTTGCAAACACCCGCCCTTTTTCTTTTTTATTCACTTTATATTCTTTCAAACAGTGGCACTTCCAGGCCCTCAGCATTCTTATGGCCATTTCCAGGGATGCCTCCTCTCTCCATTTTGCTCACCTTTCTGCACCATACAGCAGCATTGGTCTGATAACTGTTTGTAGCCCTTCATCCCATCCCAAGGCCCTAATGAAAAATCATCCCTGAAACCTGGCTCCACTTAGCCCGGGCTGCTTTGTCTGCCACACTACCAGTTTATATCCCTCTCTTTGCATACAACAGAAACCAAGCGCCTCGGTGGCGTGGTTGGTATGGTGTTTGCGTCCCACCTCTGTGGTAGCGGGTTCAATTCTCGGCCATTCCATTGAGGAGTGAGAGATGTGTATTTCTGGTGATAGAAGTTCACTCTCGGCGTGGTTCGGAAGTCACGTAAAGCCGTTGGTCCCGTTGCTGAATAACCTCTGGTTCCATGCAACGTAAAAGCACCAAACAAACTACAGAAACCAAGAGTACGGGTAACTTTCCATTTACATGGGGGATACGTTATTAAAGGTATTGTGTAAAATCAGTAATTTCTCCATTGGGATCAGTGGTAATAGGAAGTTAGTTTTCAAGACAGTGGCAAATTCTACCCTTTGTTTTGGGGGTTTAAGAAATATAATTTTGTTATATGTCTTGAGTAACAAATATTATAAACTCAAGTTGTTCCTACACAATATACAAACCCTCAGTCACTTACAACAGGAATTACGGTGAAGCTGGAGCATGGCCATTAAAATTCTTAAACAAGGTGGTTAGGCAGTAATTACCTTCACGTAGGCACGTACCCGCCTGACCAGATATAAGCATTCCAATTTGCTTTCTGATGAAGATGTAAGTTTCGTGAGCTATTGCTGACTGCCGTTAATCTCGATTTCCCAGTGGGATAATTCTTTTGTTTTAATATGTTTCGAATATACTGTTTGATATTTAATATTAATAATTATTATACAAACCCATTTTTTTGTGATAGCCTTACAAGCTGCCTTTCCCCTTTTTTGTATATGCATAGGGGGTCGGCAGCAAGGCTGTATGTACACATGGATCACTTACTCTCGCCCTTTTATACTAAGGGCACAACATTATATATCTGTTTATTATTGAATTTGACATTCATGCTTACACAAGTTTTTTCTCTCCAGGTATTCTTCCCTCTCCTTCGCCCTCTTCAATCACTTGTCGGGCAAGGATGGGTGTGTGTGTGTGTGTGTGTGTGTGTGTGGTGTTGATGTTTCGGAGGTCAGTGCCCTTTGGTACTAGAGGAGTCTCCTTTTTTAGTAGATCACAGCAGTAGATTGTAGGATATCTCTTCGTGTTGGTTATCCTAACTCTCGGGATTGTACCTGTGACAGGATAGTTTGCTGTGGCATTGGCCCTTGAGTGTGTACACTTCCCCTGCTGTAAATTATATTAAAATTCTGCTGTTATCCTGGAGTTTTATCACTGGACAGCATCTATGCAACTGCCCTGGGATTATTGACTCTACTACTTCTGTTCTTCATCCTGTAGAAGTCCTGTGGAAGAAAGTCTCCTCCATCACCCTTCTCTTCATTTTCTGAAGCCCAAGAATGCCCTGGAATTCAGACCGGCCTCCTTTGGCCAAGAAGAAGAATGATGCTTCTCCTCCCCTAAGAATTCCTTTTGCAGGATTCCTAAGGGGTGGCCTCCTCCCGAAGAGGCAATGGGATCTTTCGTTAGCTCTTCCCAACCTTCGGGTTCGGGAAATGGTTCACTTGCTTTTAAGGAGCAATGGAAGTGCAGGCGTCGGCTTGCATTCCCGTTACCAGTCTAGAGGTTCGCCTCTAGACAGGTGAGGTGTTGGGCACTTGTTTGCGAGTTGTTCTGAGTGCTTATGTTTCTTTGGTTCACTAGCATCCAGAACTGTTGATGGAGAGACAGATAGCTCACTTTCCTAGTTTAGGCACTGGATGAGAGAAGGGACAAGGCATTCACATGTCTTGTCTTCTCTATCTGCCAACACATCCAGCACTAGAGGCGTCGACAGTGCTTGGTAGATTTCGTACCCTGGAGAAGCAGAGAAGCCGAGAGGGCAATTGGTTCTCTCGTTGGCTCTTCCTGACCTTCGGGGTCAAGAACCGATTTGCTTGCCCCTGGGCTTGTTTCAGGAACCACGGGAATGTAGACTTCAGCTTAAATTCCCGTCACATGTCTAGAGGTTTGCCTCTAGACAGGTGCTGTGTCGGGTGCTCGTTCAAGAGTCGTTAAGAGTGCTCATGCTTCTTTTGATACGTGGGCATCCAGAACTGTTGATGGACCATCCTAGTTAAGGCACAGGACGAGAGAAGGGGCGAAGTATTCTCGTTTCATCCCTCCCTGCCAGCACATCTGCTAGCACTCCTTGAGTGCTTGTCAGTGCTTGGTAGGTTCCCAGCTGGTGTTCCATTTCTGAGGATTCAAACACCTGGAGACAGTGTTCTCCCTGGTTCTTTCCGTTTCTTGGGGAGATTCCAATTCGCAGTCTCCTGTGGGGTCTCATATTTTTGGAGCCTCAAGTGTATATTCTGTTGAATCACACACTTGATGCAGTCTTAAATGCTCGCATTTGAGACTGGTTCTATGCCTGTTCCTCTTCAACTTCTACGGAAGTCAAAGAGGGGCCTCTCCCAGTGATTGTCTGACAAGATTCGGGAGTCTCACTGAGCACTTGAATTCCTTGGAATTTCTGGCACTCACAGTGTGTTTGCCTTTCTGTGATTTCTAAACACTCTGGCGAGTCAGTAGTCTCGGTGAGTGCTTGATTTCTTGGGAATTTTCAGGTGCTCGTCGAGTGCTTAGTTTCTTCTGTTTCTGAGCACTCTGGTGAGACTTGGTTTTACAAGACTCCAGGGTCTTGTCGAGGACCTGGAGCCCTTGGAGTTGCTAGCACCTGCCGAGTTCTTGGTTTTTTTACAATATGAGCTCTCAGGTGAAACAAGTTTTCTTGATGATCGCCCTTGGAAGAATCTGGAATCTCACCAAGTGTGTGAATTCATAAAGAATTCTGGTACTTGCTGAGTGCTTTATCACGAATGCTTGAATAGCAAGACGAGTTTCTACTAGTACAGGAGAGTTCGCTCTTCAGTCTGGTATGGGCTTAAGCAGAGCATGAAACTGCATGCCAACACCTTCTTGGTGCATGGTCAAGTCCTGTCCTTGTGTCTTGGACCTTAGGGTCCAAACACATACGACAACAGACACAAAATCCCTCTTTATTCTTCTTTAGTCTTCGGCGCCTTGAGGGAGAATAGTAAATTAGGAGGAAGTGATAGGTCTTTCCTGATGATTACCACTCATAATTATGTGGTTGTGACCTGCTCGGCTAACTCGACTCGGCTCGGCTGTCCGGGTCGGTCGAGTTGAGTGCTTGGCTCTACTAAAACTCTCTGCTCTTGATCAGGTCGGTTCTGTGCCATGGCATAGCACCCTTCTTTCTTATGCTGCGGTTTTCATGCAGTCTTGGTATCATCTCATCACACTCAGATTCCACAGGGAGGGGTCGTCATCTTCATCCTCGCCTTCTGCCGCCGCCTCCCCTTCTTCTCCTAGACTTGATTGGTCTAAGAAGAAGGTATACTCTCTGCCCTTATGAAGCTCTGCCAGTGGGACTTCGAAGGGTTTGCCTCCTTTCATAGAGGAAGCAATTGGTTCTTCTGTAGGCTATCCTAATCCTTCAGGGGCTAGGGCCAGTTATGCTTACCCCTGTGTATAGTGTTTGGGAAGCTATAGGAGCTCCTACCACTGGGTCTAGAGATTCCATCTCTAGAACTAGTATACTGCGTGGGGGAGAGCTCGTTCGTGAGTCACTCCAAATGTATAAACCTCTATGGGAGATTTTACATCCAAATTCGGTGTCGGAGAGACAACTCACCATTCTAATTCTTGTGCAAGAGTCCAAGAGGAGGTTCTCTGTGTAGTCCCCTTCATGAGGTTTTGATCCGGGAGGTATTGATGAATGGCAAGATGTTGAAAATTCTCGCCAACCAATGGCTTGCATTCACATGAACAAACCAGTTGGTGGTAGAGAATGCTCTGTTTGTTAAGTGAGAACCTCTGCTCTCCCTTCAGGAAGCATTTTTTGCTGAGGCGAATAAGTTTTCCCAAGTCTTTGCATTGCCATCACTGCAAGTTGATGATCGCCTGCATTATCGCCCCTCCTGCTGTTGCCAACAGAAGAGAGGTCGAGAACATTCAATCCTCCTCTCCTTTTCCCTCTACTTTCCGTGTTGCACCAGGATGTGAGAGGGAATAAGAACTCTATGAAGTCTTCTCTCGAGAGTTTGGCTGCGAGAGCCTTAGAATCTCACCATTCGTATGCTCAAGCTGTTCAGGATGGATATTGCTAGGAAGTGTTAAATTCCACCTCTCCATTATTCCCATTTCGGAAACATCCAGTTCAGCATGAACTAGTCGTCTTCGGTGTCCTGTTGTCACCGTAGAAGCGTCTCTTCAGGATTGCTTCACCTTTGCTCCCTTCTTTAGAGTGAAGGGGGCCTGCTTCCAGTCCTTATTCTTTTCCTCTTTCGAAGTGAGGAAGAATTAGGCTGGCGATCGATCAACAGGACCCTATGAATATACTTGTATGTTCTCCTCATGACATGCGTCTGTTATCAGTTGCACCTTCAGAGTAATAGGTACATACCTGTAGGTTAGTTCTCATAACCTGAAACTCAGGACAGCTTTTCAGGCCTCCCAAGAGATTCTGGTTTTGGTTATGAGACAACCATAGGTATTGTGTAGCAACAACACCACAGGAGTGCCATTATCACTAAACAAGAGGATTTCATTCCCTCCTGTTTCGGTTTACATGCAGGTGCTCAAGTGAATCTGTAGTCTATAAGCCCAACGCATTCCAAGCTGGAATGTACTACCAAGCAACTCAGCCTACAGAGTCGAGTGAGGGGCAGAGTACTGCCTTCTCACAGAGATATTGTTTGTCTTGGTACTGTTTCTCCTCTATCGAAGATTAACCGCTAATTTGAATCTCTGCCTGGCCATGACATACATAAAGTCCCTGGTGGGCTTTTGACTCTCGCTTATGGTTCTTATCTCGTGCTCCGCATATGACATTGCGAGAATCACCAGGCTCTGACTTATTAGAATCATTATCATTGCCCCATAGTACTACAGAAGTCTGTAAGTCTTCTGCTCCATCGCAACTGACCCATATATACCACTGCAATTATTCAGAATTTTTCAGACAAGTACTACAGCGGTTTTTGTCTTCTATAGAATTTTTTCCAATTTGTACAGTATTCAACTACTAGTTGTTCTCCCCGAATTGGAATGAATGTTAGAAGATTTGCCTACCCTGATAGCTCTGCTTCCAGGGTGAAGAGAAGAGTTCCTTCCCGAACCAACCTTCACAGTGACAAGAAGTGGTTCGTCAGGCAGTACATCCCTGTGTTTACACAGCCAAAGACTTCCAAGTATAGGCTTTCTCACCGAACAGCAATGAAATAGCTGAGATTCTCTTTCAGTTCTATGTAAATTTCAGGGATTAGAGCTGTCTTCACTAGTTAGTCATTGACAGGACTTTTTCTCTGATCAGAATCGTGAAATTTAATTTCTTTCGGATTCAGTTGTGAAAGACGTAGGTCCACACCTGCCCTAGTCTCACATGAGTACGTAGTATTGTTTCTCCTCAGTTGAGATTCTACTACTGATGAGATACTTCTATCTTGCCACTGCAGGGTTTTCAGGCCTCTGGACTTATTTGACTCTCGTATAGGACACACGAGCCATTGCAAGAATCATCAGACAGAGTTTTGTTTTTCAAGACTGCATTGGCAAAGAGGATATATGATTTGCATGGATCATCTTCAACACCACCCTTCAAAAGACGTGTTTCATGTCACGACTCCGTCTCAGATGTCAAAGCATTCAGCGTCTGTTCTGTTGACGGGGTTGAATCCTTCAGGATCCCCTACGCCTCGGACTTTGTATTTGATGATCCAAATCAATCATTACTTTGTCAGTATTGGTGCGTTGCTGTACCTATGGAAGACTTGACACCCTTTGCTGGATGTCGATAACCTTTCTCCTTTACTGACTAGCCATTGGAAAAGTGTCTTGAGGACACGTCATTCTTATTTCACTGATAAAATAATAACGAGCGCCAATACATCAATACCAAAGACAGAAAATAAACCCCAACGGCCAGCAGTTCCCTGGTGGTACAAGACCTGCACCATCCTTTGCAAGATTTCAAGGAAATGTTATAGGAAATACAAAAATAGTGGTTCTCAAACATCTAAGATTATCTCTCGGCAATCCTAGGCAAAGAAGCATCGCTATTATCATAAAGCCAAACGAGAATCCTGGATAATATGTAAAAGGGATCACCTCCAAACACCCACACGGTTCGTTTGGAGGAAAATAAAAAACTTAGTGGAAAATTTGTGTCAACCCCTTCGCAACTCTGAAACAATATTATCACGGAACTACATGAAGTAGCATAAGCCATTAGGAAAAGAACTTCTAAGAAGTGTCCAGTCCCAATAACAATCTTTAGAAGTTTAGGAGAATACAAGACACTCAATTGACATAAATATTTCCCCAGATACTATAACTGATGAATGTAACGCCCACTTTTCACTTGGAGAACCACAGTATGCATTATGATCCACTGTAGATCCATCTCCTGGTGGAGATGGTATCTTGTTTGCCACGGTCCGCCAACTTCCATCAGATGCTAAGCCTTCCTTTTAAAGATAATAATATATAGGAAACTGGGTTCCTGCCAAGGAGCTGGAAAATATGAATTATTATACCATTGCAAAAGTCTCGCAAAGATCCTCTTCAAACAGCTAGTTATCGTCCCATATCTCTGGCTAGTTGTGTATGTAAGCTGATGGGGATGATCGATACTCGTTTGGTGTGGTAGTATTTGGAATCTAGAAACCTCCCATCTCCTAACCATTTTGATTTTCGGAAAAATAGGAGTACCCTAGATCCTCTCTTGAAGCTTTCCAACCAAATTCAGCAAGGGTTTGCTACTGGGTCCTAAACCATTGCAGTGTTTTTTTTTTTATATGGAGAAGGCATACAATACCACTTGGGGACATGGAGTTCTGAAACAGTCTCATAGAATGGGATTAAAAGGGAACATGTAGAAGTTTTTAAAGTTTTTTTTTTTTTATCCAACAGAGTTTTAAAAGTACGTGTGGGAGCCGCTCTATCGTCCTCTTACTATCAGTTAGAAGATGTCCCACAGGGCAGTATCTTTAAGTGTCACATGTTTTGCCTTAGCAATAAATGGGATCCTTGATGTCCTTTCAAAGGGGTCATTGTTTGTTGATCTAGTTATTTATATAATGTCATATGATGTCCTTTCTGCATGTAGGGACTTACAAAAGAATGTAGATGCAATATGCAAGTGGACATAAAAAAATGGTTTTAAATTTTCATCAGCCAAAATTGTGGCTGTGCACTTTACAAAAACCTGCTTTTAAATGGGGAAATTTTATTGTGTAATGTCAAAATTAAGTTTTTTGATAAAAAGTTGACTTGGTCAAGTCATATTGATTATCTCAAACAAAAAGCAAGAAAGTCGTTAAACATTTTAAAGGTCATCTCCAGTTTTGATTGGGGAGCAGATAAGAAATCACTACTCCGTTTATATGATGCATTGTCTCTCTCAAGGCTGGACTATGGCTGCCAAATATGTTCTTTTACAAGTAAGACTAAGCTTCGTGAATTGGATGTAGTGCATTACATGGGCCTGAGAATCTGTTCTGGGGCATTTCAGACCTCTCCCATTGAGAGTATTCATGTTGATACTCATCACTTGCCCCTAGATCTCCGCAGGGAGGAATTGGGACTTCGATATGCATTAAAGGTCCAAAGCTCACTTAATAATTCATCGAATGAATTGCTAAATCAGACGCTGTCTATCAGATACAAAACAAAATCTAAACCATATCAAGTACGCCTTAAAGAGGAGCTGGATAACATTAACATCCTTAAACGAAAAAATCTGGCCAGTTCAGTATCCAGAACACCCACCATGGCTTGTACCTACTGTAGAACGATGCTCCAAAGACATATGTAAAAAGAAGTCTCCCCACAATAAATAAAATCCAAATATATAGAGCATGGTCGGCAGCATGCGAAAGATAATAAGATATTTACTGACGGATCCAAATCCAGGGATGGGGTGTGCAGTCTTAACCAAAGAAGACTCCAGCTTAGGTCGGTTGCCTGACTCCTCTTCATTTTCGGCTGAATTGACTGCCGTAGTCCACGCTTTGAGAGAAGTGTTTAACTCTTAACACAAAGAAATCGGTTATTTATACAGACTCTTAAAGTGCAATTGATAGTATTTGTAAATATAATCCATTCAATCCTTCAGTGCAGAAGGCTCAAGAGTAGTTGTGCCGTATTTATTCTCGCCACAAATCTGTATTGCTCCTCCTGGGTACCTGCTCATGTTGGAATAAAAGGGAATGAACATGCAAACGCAGAAGCTAAGTTTGCCTGCACTACTTCTGTTAATTTACCCAGTGTCCGAAAAGATTAAATCTTATATCTGGTAGATCTGGCAGGCCCGATGGTCATATCTTGCAAATAATACAAAATATAAGAACTATCCGACCCAGCGTATCCTTCTGGTCATCAGCATTCCATAAAAACAGGAGAAGTGAGAGAGTTTTATGCAGGTTGAGAATTGGGCACACTCATCTGACTCATACATTTTTGTTAGAAAGCTCTGAGGCTCCAGAATGTGCTCATTGTAAGAACCTCTTGTCAGTTGAGCACATTTTGGTGCAGTGTCAACTGTAAGCTGTTGTGCAACGTAAGCATGGGCTTGCTGGCAATCTCTTAGCGAAGATTTTGGTTAATGATACAGATGTAGAAGCTGTATTAAAGTTTTTAAGAGAAATATATTTATTTGATCAGATATAACAGATTTTTAGCATTTTAATAGAAATTTAATATTTTAAGAAATTACATCATCCATATTTTTACTAATTATATGTGTATACATACATATGTATCTCCTCGGTTTTCATTAACTTTATACTTCCATATATAACACAAACAACCATTGTTCATAATCATACCTCATGCTGGGGCTGAATGACCCTTTGGGTTCTAGTCCCGGGTCTTAGACCTAAATCTCTTACATCCATCCATGCATCAAAGGACATGTCTTCCTCCGAGTCCTGTGAGATCGTGAGGAACTTCTCTGCAGATAGCTACATCACACTGTACGCTCTCCCCGAGAGCACACAGTGCCAGTGGCTTGGTGTCTTTCTTCCTTCGGGTTTTTGCCTTCACTTTGGAACGATGTAATCTGAACCTGACATAACCTTGGGACTGCCTGTAAAGTGAAAAGATATAGTACTATATTTAGAAACCATGAAAATGAATAGTTCTCTGTACTTGAAACTTATTTTTTTTGCATTAATTCCTCACCAAGTCTTCACCTTGTAGTTCCTCTCTGCTGCTTAGCATTACTTCTGTTTTTGCAACATTGATTTAGTCCTTTTTCCAGGCACTCCTGCCAAGCCCTGTACCTCTTTTGCAATTCTCCTATTTTTGTTACAGCCAGGTCATTTGCCAACAGCAGATCCCATAGCATATATCCTCTCAGATGCTCACGCAGTGCATTCACCCATTATGATTACAAAGAGGAATGGGCTTAAGCTGGTCCTTTATGTATGTAATCCAACTTTAACTTCAGAAGCATCCATCATCTCATATTTTGTCACTACTGATCTGGATCCCCTATATATTACCCTTATCATGCTTATGAACTTCTCGGGAATTCCTTTCTTAAACTCCAATTAACCACTTCCCTGATACTCTGTCAAAAACCTTTTCTATGTCTACTAAAACCCATAGAGCTTCTAGTTACCTTTAAAAAATTTTCCTGTACCCGTTTTGTTAAATAAAATGTCATCTACTATCCTTTTCTCAGGTTTAAATCCAAACTTGCTTTTCGTGGATGTCCTCAGATTATTTTCAATCACTCTTCCCACATCTTTAAGCATGTGTTTGATAAGTTTTTTTCCTTTATAATTTCTGTATTCCATAACATCACCCCTTTGCCTATGCTAGATGCAAATGATTTCACTTTCTTCCCAGTCACATCTCCAATAGTTCACATAACCATTCAGTTCCTGAATAATGGATGCTAGTGACTAAATCTCTTATGGTTGTTCTGACTAGTTACATCACACACAACAGGAATGACTTGCTATCTTTCACACCCTTTAGGCCAGTGGCCCAGTGGAGGCAAAACTGCATAGGATCTAGCTTCCCATGTAAAGAGGTCAGTGGATTATTGGTAGTTGAAGTCTGACTGTCAGGCTGCAAGTTCTTTTGTGAAAGAACTGTCTGCCTTTGTGCCTGATTGTTGTGTATTCAGTTTCCACTCCAGGTTTCTACACAAAAAGCTTCATTGATTTTCTGAGGCTTGAGGAGGTCCCAGGAACCGGAAAGGCTCCCTTCAACTGAAGAACAGGAAGGCTGCTTCTCCCCCCCAAAAAAAAATCCTCCTGCAGGATTTCTAAGGGGCTGCCTCCTCCCAAGGAGGCAGTGGGATCTCTCGTTGGCTCTTCCCAGCCATCGGGCTCAGGAACTGATTCACATGGCCATGGTTTTGTGTTTCGGGAGCTGTGGGAGCGCAAACTTTGTCCTTGTTGCTGGTAAAGATCAGCGTTTGCACCAAATGGTCAAGCATGATGCTATAAGAAAACATAACAGCAATCCAGATCCCCATGCACCCTTATAGAAAGTTTCCAAATTTGCAGAACTGGAGAGTTACTTGATTCCTCAGATCCTCTGAAACAGGTTGTTTTCATTGCTGGTTATCTTGTTCATAAATATGGGGTAACAGATGCTAGTGAAGGTAACATTTTAAGTGAAATTTTAGAGGAACTGAATCGTGGCGGCCTTTGTTTTCCTACACTTGACGGTGTTCTTTATTCATAGAGCATTCTGTTTATTTGAGAAATTAAGTGAGCCGAAAAATATTTGGAAATTACGTGGCTAACCTTTTAAAAATGATTTATTCTTCTTTGGCAAAAAACAAGAGAGCTTGTCAACCTCTCAAAAATATTTTGTTCAAGGCATATGATTTAAACAATTCCGGACGAGAGAATGAACTAGGATGCTTAAGACGACAAGAAAAACTATCAAATTAAGATTAATGGTTAACTGAAAATATGAATTTAGATGTTTTCTTTTTTTCCATAGCATTTTTGCACTGATTTATTTCTCCTTATATCTTGGAACTAAAATACTACGTAAGTTTATCAAGCCCTGCCATATCCACGATTATTTGTTTTTCTTTTCGTGTAATTGATATTTTTTCCTATATTGATATAAATTTTTACCCTTATATAAAAAAAATATAGCATCTTTATGTAATAATTGTACTGATATGAATTAAAATTGAAGTAAAAGACAAAAAATCATGATTTTTTTTTTACCCTAAACTTTGATAACAAAATAATATTTAAATGATATTTATTAGAAAATTGTGATAAAAGACTTCTTTTATCTTTTTTGAAATCAAATATCATATAAAAGCACTTAAGTAAGCCAACGAAAAAGTTAATGTAAGAGTGTTTGTTAAAGTACGTACTATTCCCGTTTTGGGACCCAACCTTGAGGACCCGAGCATTGGAGTCGCTAGTCCTCTTTTCAATTAGTCTATGCTTCAAGGAGAGAAGATCGAGAGTATCACGCCCAGGAAGACCTTGGAGGTCTTCCTTGGGAAGCTTACACCCTCGATTTTCATGTTGCTGAGAGATCTATGCGCCAATTCGTCAGCACAATGATCTCGGGGATAATATAGCGACCTCCCCCACGAATGATTTTGCTGCTTGAAGCCCTTCCAGTTCCGGGAGGGAAAGGGGGTTTCAATGGGGTCAGAGCTGCTCTTGCTTGCAAGGGCATTTTTGTCGTCCATTTGAATAGTTTTTCCTTGGACAAAGAGGTCATTCAGTAGGAACGCCCAACCAAGCTCTCGTCCCCTCCTCTGCCTTGACAGAAGTGATTCTTCTTGCCTCAGAGAGTCTTACACTGACTGCAGGTTGTTCTATCTGTTCTTCATCCGGACTTGGGTTTCTCGCTGTTTTCCTTGCCACGAAGGACATTTGCAGCAAGAACGGCGCACCTGGAGGACACCATGGTGGTGTCTCACCAGGCAGTCTCCTGACTGAATCTGTGATCCATCACTTCATGTAAGGCTTAGCTCTGCAAATGTGATCATTCCTGGATAGGACTTCACCTTACGAAGACTGTCCCAGTCTGGGAGTGGTTCTACCCAACACTGGTCAGCAACCTGTAGGCTTTTCTGGTGCTAAGAAGAGGGCCTTAATATCCTTATCTTTCTTACACTCTCACTAAATGCCCATTTGCCCACACCCGAAGCACACTCCTAAAGCCCTCCGACATTCATTCATTCTTGTGTCCTGGCTTTCCACATCTATAACACTGCTATTCTTGTTCACAACTAACTGATCCTACTCTTCCAACGGTTGCACTCCGATCTCTCTTAGGGTTAGCCATACTTACATTACTTGCTCTAATGCTCCTATCAACCACTCACTCTAACATTTGCCTCGGCCCTTCTAAAACTGCCTCCCTGTAGCTCTTAAACTCTGGTATACCGTCTGCTATTTCAGTCCTAACATTAACACTTCTACTCTCTTTCATACACCTATCTAACGCATAATCCTCTACTTTTTCTAAAATGTCGTTCCATGTCAACTTTTCATTCGTCCATCTCATTTTCTCCTTACATTTTAGATTCATAAACTTGTATACGCTCTCTGGTACAGTCGCCAACAACTTTCGCACTAACTCCTTATACTCATTTTTCCCTTCGTCCCCAAACTATTTCCTAGCTAATGTTTCCAACCTGCACACACAGATTGACAACGACTCCCCAACATTCATTCTTGCCTCTTCAAAATCGTGCTTTCTCCTCTTTGCCTGTTCCACAATCCTGGCTTTCACACTGTCATACGGCACATTCCCTACACTCATCATTACCCCGTACATACTCAACAAAAATCCTGTCAAGAAGTTACCTAACTCTCTTGCCCAAACACTCTTGTTATCTCCATACTTAGACACACAATACTTCTCATACTCTCTAATCGAGTCCCCTATGTTCCAACTATCATATTCCTCATACTTCTCACATCGGGGTACTTCTCTCATATACACTGCCTTTCGCACTTCCTGCTCACTCACTTTCGCTACTTTCATTCTGACCTTTCTTACCCTCTTCCAAATGTAACGAATCTACTTCCATACTCACATCCATACTTTGAGTCATACCTTTCGTACCCCTCTTTTTCCTACTTACTAATTCCCACTTACCACTATCTAAATCACTCATCCTGCACCTTACTCTCAACTCTATTCTCATCTTCATTCATTCTCCTCGGATCTTGCACACCATCCTTACTAATCTTCTTCCCTTTAGCCCTTTCCTTACTCTCAACTCCCTTCTTACCCTTCTGCTCTGATCTATCCCTATTATGTACCTTCTCTGTCTTCTCCTCATTTACCTAATCATATCACTTTCCTCGCTCTCACTTTCATCCACTTGTTCTTTCACTTTCTTAATCGCTCCTGGCCCATCACAAGACCCAGTAGGCCTACCTCCTACAGCTCCCTCTCCAAAAAAACCCTTTCATCATTTCCTTCATCATCTCTTGCACGTCACTCATCATCGATCCCAATTTTTCATCCACCTTCTCAACCTCCGCTGTACCGCTCCTTTCACTTCTTTCATTCCCACTTTCGCACTCCTTAACATTCCTCTCATTTCCTCTGACTCCTCCTTCAACTCCTCTTACTCTACCCTCAACCTCTCTTTCTCTACTTCCAATCGTCCTCTCACTTCTCTCTCCAACCTCAACTCCTCATTCAGCCTCTCCACTTCAGTTAAACCTTCCATACTCATTTTCCTTCTCCAATCTTACAACCCACCACGCCAACCATCCTTCAGCTGCCACACCAACAGCCACATGTTGGGCGCCAATAAATAATGTGGCGGGATCACAAGCTAAAAAAAACAAAAACTCTCAAAACAAGTGTACTTACCACACACTTGACAAACTCAGGGCGAGGAGCTGCACTGTCCACTGGATACGGCCATCATAACACAATACACAAACAACCAAACCAGGACAACAACCACACAATTCAATAACTATACAACAAAAGTCCACTGCACAAACAGTCACTAACAACGTAAAAAAAACTAACACAGCAAGTCAGTACACCACCTACAACATCAAGGTACCACAACACTCACCAACAACAACACTCAGCAATTCACAACTCCAACAACTCATCCACAACACAACAGAACTCACAAGCACAACAAATTCAACAACACAGGCACAACAACCTTCAAACATACAACATAACAATAACAACTTCAAAAACACACAAAATAACTGACCATCAATAATATTCAAGACTGCTGCCAAAAAACTGACTCTCCACCACAGGCTCTGATCACAGACTGACTCAAAATACAGACCAGACTTGCGACCGACCCAACATACAACAACCCCTCACCGAACGAGCAATTTGCTTGCTAACTATCCATTCACACGAACACAAACAACCTAACGAGCCAACAACCAAAACAGCCAGCCACTCTCTCTCTCTCTCTCTCTCTCTCTCTCTCTCTCTCTCTCTCTCTCTCTCTCTCTCTCTCTCTCTCTTACAAACGACCCTTGAGAACGTTGTCAAATGCAACTACCATAACTCCTCCATAACATGAGGGTCTATAGTTTCCCTCCAGTTGCTTTGATTGGCATTGCATTTGCTAAAGTGTAACTGTAGTGCATTCGATAGTTCTGTCAGCCAGATACATTTCTGGAGCGGGATGTACTGGCAGGCAAGCTCAGCCTCTGCATTCAAATCATTGGGGCCAGAATGCTTCCTTCACTCAATCTTTTTCGAGGGTTGCTCGACTCCCTGTCATCTCTCTATTTGTCACCCGGCACAACAGAAGACTGTAGGTCTTCTGCTCCAGCACACCTGACCCGTGGGCCACTACGATGATGCATACTGGCTTTAAGGGACAACCTCTACGTCTGTCTTTCCTACTTATTTTTCTAATTTGCAAGGTGTTGGCAAGCATCGTTCAACCCGAATTTGAGGATGAATGCTTGAAGACTTTGCCTTTTACCTGACCTGCCAGCTTTGCTTCCAAGGCACCGAGATAATTCTTCCCTGGCCCAACGGTTTGTTAGGCAGTACAATTCATGTGCCTTCATGACTGGAGACTATATAACTTTGCTTGCTAGCATAGGTTCTCTCACCAAGCAGCAACGGAAATTACTGAGTATTTCTTTCAGTCTTCTGACTGCAGTACTACAGGAATTAGAACAGTTGGTTTGTGTCATTGACAAGACTTTCTGATCAGAGCTACTCTTCAGCAGGTTGTGGACTTCCTCGTCTTTGCTGGAAGTTTTTCTCTCCAGTTTATTTGAAAGACCAAGATCCACTTTTGGCCTAGTCCTTCATTTTAAGTTGCCTTTTCTCCTTAGTCGAGATTTAACTACCAATGAGAAGTTTCGCTCAGTGTAGCCCTTGCAGGGACCTCAGGCTCCTTAACGGCATATGACTCTTTCATTGTTTGTGTCTCCTGCCCTGCATGCACCCTTGTGAGACATCAAGACAGAGATCTGACGCTCAAGTCTTGCACCGGCTTTGGCAAAGAGGATAGACAATCTGCATGTACCTAGTACCAGGATGTGAGCATTCAAGAAATGGGATGGGGATCGGTAACTCGACTCAGTCTTGGATGTCACAGCAAACTCGGAACCCTCCAGCACCCATTGCCAGGTTCAAATGATTCAGGATTCCCTCTCCCTTGGAGTTTGCAGTCAATAATCCATCACTGCTTTGTCCTGAAATGGTTTCCGAAGAAGCTTGACATTTCTACCCTAAATCTCAATTACTTTTTCTCTAGTACTTCTCGCCCAAGGAAGAAGTGTCTAGGACATGTATTTCGTTCTGGCTTCGTGAAACAATTGGAAGAGTGTACTCGACAACTGTTGTTAACATCACCTGTACACTCTGACCGAGAAATCGCAAAGCCAAGGGCTTAGTCCATCCCTCGCATTCTGGAAGAATCTCTCAGTCTGGAAGCAAAGATGTGGTCTCATTGGACCGCATTTATGTCTTTCTACCTTCAGGTCTTTGCCCATAAGTCCTTGGAACCTTTTTTTTTCCAAAAGCCCTTGGAACCTTTTTTCCTTGGACCTGTGGTGGCTGCTCAACAAGTTGTTTTCTTACCTGGCTCCTGTAACAGGACAGGTAACATCTCACTTAAGGTGTGGTTCCGGAAGTGAGAGGGATTAAGAGAGTGACTGGCTTCTCCTCCTCCTCTTCCTCCTTCCTCGTCCTCTGTAAGGAAATAATGAGCAAATTTCGAGTTTAAGAATTGCTTATTACTCCTGTAGAACCCTAGTAGCCTCAGAGCAAATAATTTTCCAACTTTCTAGCTCTCTCGGTAGATGTGTCTCATTCTTCTGTTTAGGGGAAATAGACCAAAAGTACAGAATTCTATGCATTTCTACTAACTTCTGCATCTCGCACTTCATCACATGGAGATGCTAGACTGTCTCCTCCCTAAGGGGATTTTCACAGGTATTATGAGGTCTATCCTTAATCAAGTTGAAAATACCCGTGGCCTTGTGTCAGAAGAAGCAGTTAGTGTGTTGCTCAGGGTGTGATTGTAGAGGAGTTGTCAGCACTTGGAACCTTGTAGGCATGAAGTTTCTCTGCTTTCTTAGAGATAGTAAGAGTTTTTCGATGTCTATTTTAAGGTTATCGTGCAATGTTCTCGGTATTGCGTCATGTGCTAGTAGATTTGGCTGATGATCAGCTCCTTAAGAAATCGAGATTGAAGCTCCATCAACTCGGCACAATATTAGTCTCTCCCTGGAATTGAGATGCAGGTCTAAATTTTATCTGCAGATTCTATTTGAGCCTCCGGAATGAGTTCCATTGAGTTATTTACTATGAAGCCTTCTTTAATAGCACAATTGGCGGTTAAAAGTGTAAATTTATTGAAAGCACTTTCCTTAATGCTGTTGCAAAGGGAATGCTGTTTTATCTTTTTGGCTTAGAGCTGAGACTGATGTGAAGGTTTTAGTTTTTCGGAGAACTGAACATTTTTTTTGTGTGGGGTTTTAGAAAACCAATCATGTCTGCGTCAAAGGTTAACCCTAGAAGAGGCATAGTTAACCCTTTGTTTTGTGGTTTTATAAACCTAGAACGTCTTTGATGAGGAACCCGACCGGGACTGGAGCGAGAGCGGAGTGCGATTGGACCTATAGTGCAATTCAAGCCTTAGCTTCCTTCAGTAAAATGAGGATATTTGCATTTCAAGTCTGCTTTTGCCAGTGAAACCTAAGGATTTTAAAGAAATGCAGTGTGGTGTCCACATGTGAAAAAAAACATAATGGAGAGGAAAAAATGCTACTTCCAAACGGTAAGTGCTTCAGTACCAGAAGGTACCGTATTTGATTGCTTACAAGACTTAACTTTTTTTATTTGAAATGGCTCAAATTATGTAATGATCTGGTAAGTAAAATCATCTGGTAAGCCAGATGATTGTACTTGTACCCAAACTACATAATACTACTTTAATGTCATGAGTATGCTTTGTATTTACTCTGGTATCATCATTACTGGTATAACTGTCATTTTTGTTGGGAAAAACTCTCTCTTCACTAGAGTATATACAATGTTCTAAGGGATCCACAATAATAAGTATTAAAAGTTCGTGTATGATTTATGAACACTAAAATTTTTATAGTGTTCATAAACTTAACATTTTTATTATTGTGGACCCCTTAGAAAACTTATTATTATAGTAAGATCTGTCATAAGTCAACTTGGGACAAAAAAGTTGCCAAGTTGCCTTTTAAATATTTGAGTTTGCTGGCTCTATGAGAGAGAACCTAAAATGCCATTTGTGTATCCTGAACCGTTATTTTGTCATTCTGTATCAATAAATAATGCACATTTTTCAGGTTATTTTATGTTTAAATAATTCATAACATCGTCCATGGAACATAATTCTGTGCTCACTAAACTGTACGATGCAGGTAGTGAAAAGAGGGCTTGAATCCATACATCAATACAGTAGACCAACCAGCTGCCCCCGCCTCCACCCTTGTGCGCGCGCCACACACACACACACACACACACACACACACATATTAAACAGCAGTCAAACAGACTGAAATTACACACATCATCCCAATCTCTTAAGTGTAGGCTACAGTTCACCTCGCTGTGATGCTTATACCTATACATAAAAATTATACTGTATGTGTAGGTATTATAGAAATGCATTAATCAGGGAAGGGGGATGACCTGTGATGCCCCATTATTTTATCCATCTTTGCTGGCATCAACGGAAGACAAGGAGAACTAGATTGTATAATTCATGGTGACAGCCCGTTGAGAAAGAATTGAGCACCAGCCTTCAAGTTCTCAGCTCTGCCAACGCGGAATCAGGGGAATTTATTCATCGATATAATGTGTTTCAGATCCCACAATAAGCTGCAGGTCCCGTTGCTAGATGACCAATTGGTTCCTAGCCACGTAAAAATATCTAATCCTTCGGGCCAGCCCTAGGAGAGCTGTTAATCAGCTCAGTGGTCTGGTTAAACTAAGATATACTTAACCTTAACAAAGTTTCAAGAGTGACCAGAGAGAATTGCGTAAGTCTAGACTCTAATCTGAAGGCTGAAGTCATCCCCAGGTCTTTGTATTACCTGCAACTATTGTTGGGCTCTGAGTAGCTGTTTAGATCTTATTGCTTTCCCGTGAAAGGCTACTACTGTATTTTGTATCAAAAGCAATTTATTTTTAAAGATAGGATCCCACTTGTGTACAATATAAATTTTACCCATTCTTGTTTTTAAAATCAATGTTCTTCTAAACAGGACTGAATCATTATTATTATTTATAGATTCTTTTTTAATGTGTTCTTTTGTCAGAAAATAATGATGAACCATGAAAATCTTTTTTATGCAAGTCATATACTTAAAAGAAGTTAAAATAAAAACTAATGATCTTTTTTTCAATTTTGCAGAGTGAAGTAACAAGTAAATTGGTTGATGAGTAAGTAACTTGTCAAACTACAATATCGCGAGTTAGAGAGACAAGCTGTCATAATTTTTTATGGTTATAAGGTTCTGGTCAAGAGAAAAGATTCTCAAGAAATTCAAATCACTAATGTTGAAATTTAGTAAAATGTCCGTAGTTTTCCTCTGCTGTTGGTAATATTGTCCAAACAGACTTTCTTGTATAGTATTGCATAAATTTGTTAAGTTTGTGTTCAAGAAACCAGTGTCTTACTAAGCTATTCCGGCAGTTTGTTGGAGTTTGAATTGAATGAACAGCAGAATTTTGTGACAGTTTTTGACAACTGGTTTTCTTGGATTCAGTGCAAAGGTTCTTGATGTCAAAGCCTCGTCGCATTTCTGCTACAGCCACTTCTTGTTCATTTTTCCTGAATTTGACAACTAGTGCTATTTTTTCATTAGCTTTTCCTTGCATTGTCTGTAAAAGTAAACTGGTCTTTAAAGGAGAAACACATCAAAGATGTCATCGTGCAGTGAAAGGACATTTGTGTGTGTTATATGCAAGAGGGTGTTTAGTCGCAAAGATTACCTTGCTTTGCACATGCGGTTCCACAGTGGAGAAAATTTGTTTCCTTGTTCACTCTGCAATTTCAAGTTCAATCAGAAGTCTGTTCTGGAGGTTCACATGAGAACCCACACAGGCGAAAAACCTTTCAGCTGCAGTGTTTGTCAAAAGAGCTTTACGCAAAAGGGAAGTTTGAATAAACACGTGCTGATCCACACTGGAGAAAGGCGGTTCAGGTGCAATGAGTGTGGGAAAAGATTTTCGCAGAAACCTCATTTGAAAACGCACATCATCATCGCTCATAGTGGCGAGAAACCATTTACGTGTGGCGAGTGTGGCAAGAAGTTTCTTCACAAGACGCTCCTGAAGGTTCACGTGAGATCGCACACTGGAGAGAAACCATTTATTTGTGAAAAATGCGGAAAGGGATTTAGTGTCAAATCTGTACTTTTTGAACACATCAAAATACACGACGGACTGAAGCCATATCCTTGCCACGAATGTGGAAGACCTTTCGCTCGAAAGCACCATCGTGATTTTCATGAAAAAACTCACTTCAAAGAGATTTCCTTCACGTGTTTTCAGTGCGGAAAGAACTTTACTCACCGAGGACACTATAATTTACACATGTTTTCACATACTACAAGAAGTAAACCATTCACTTGCAGTTACTGTGGTCGACAGTTCAGCCGGAAATGTTATCTGAATTTGCACGTAAAGTCTCACACTGAACAAAAACTTGATTGCGAATATTGTGGGAGAAGTTCAGTCAGAAGAAGAGTTTTGAAAGCCATGTCAGAAACCACCAGGAAGGAAAACCCTTGACTTGTAGTGCCTGTGGAAAAACCTTCAACAGAAAAGACAAATTGGAGCTGCACTTGAAGATTCACTCTGGAATTAAACCGTTCAAATGTGAAAATTGTGGAAAGAGGTTTTTGGAGAAAGGAAATCTGAAGAAGCACAAAAAGGTTCACACAGGTGAGAAGCCTTATTCTTGCTCTGACTGTGGCAAGAGATTCTTGCAGAAGGGTCAGCTCAGTCTGCATACCAGAGTCCATACCGGAGAAAAGCCTTTTGCCTGCGAAGTTTGTGGGAAGCAGTGCAGTCGCAAGTACCACCTCAATGTCCACATGCGGATTCACGTGGGAGAGCAGTACATCTGCCAAGAATGCGGCAAACGGTTCAGGCAACAAGGAAGGTACGAGCGCCACATGAAGAATCATAAGAAGGATCCCGTGAACTGTGAAGAGTGTGGCAAAAGTTTCATCACAAAAGCCATACTGAGAGTCCACATGAGAACTCATACAGGTGAAAAACCCTACGCGTGTGATTTATGTGGGAAGGAATTCATGTGGTTAACTTCCTTCGGTACCCACATGAAGTCTCACACGGGAGAGAAGCCTTTTGGCTGCACAATGTGCTGCAGGACATTCAGGAATATGATCAGCCTCGGCATGCACATGAGAACTCACAGTGTAGATAATGACGTTTTCCTTAAGGAGGATAAGAGCGCAAAGAAAGAAACTCCGGGAACTTTGTTAGAAGCCTCAGTGAAATCAGAAGTCGAGGAAAGCGAAGTCAGATTTGCAGGTGAAAGGGAGAGTAATGATATCGATGTGAAGTTGGAAGACATAAAGGCTGTCTTATCGGAGACAGTTTTTAAGAACAAAATGTCAGAGTTTTATGAAAATATTTTGCCAGAGAATCTTCAGGACTGCAAGATGGAGTATAATTGAAATTTAGTTTCAAATTAAATGTTTCTTTATTTATTGTGATTAAACATTTGTTTATTGGAATGCAGTTTTATTTGCTCAAGAACAAACTCCTATTCTCGTGTGATTTGCAGGGATTCCTCCTTGATTTATTCACCTATCTCTCTCAAGTGTTTTTTAAACCGTTTAAGCCTTATTACTGTCTGTATATAAATACAAACATATATATAATTATATATTATATATATATATATCTATATATATATATATATATATAGATATATAGATATATATATTTATAAGAAATTGCAATGAATTTGCACTACAAACCGCTGTCTAAGTCATTTATTGTAGCTCAACATGTTGAGTACAGCAGGTATGTTTTTGAAATGAGCATTGTTAAAATCAAAGAAAATTGAGTGTTGAGCCACAATAGCAGCGCCGTTTTGATTACAGTGCTTTAATTATTTTTCCAAGCACTTGTGTTTAAGACAAATTCCGAAGTCGGCTGGAATATTGGCATTAAGTTCTCTCGACACTTACAACAGGGACTTGGCCTGCCTTTTGACTATACTGGTTTTTTTTTCATCTGTCCATCCGCCTGTGGTGTTTTTGTATGCTAACACTGCGTCCCGGGCTTTAAATAGTTACGCAATTTGTAAGTTTTAGGTAAATAAAAGGATATCTGGGTGTACATTTGCAACTGCAAAGTGTTTTAATAATTTACTGTATGCGAATTACATCGTTAATATTCGAAATAGGATATTATTATAATCGTTGAATGTAACTATCTTAACCCCGGGACGCAGTGTTACCATACAAAAACACCACAGACAGATGGAAAAAAACGAGTATAGTATTGTTCTTGTGTTGCCCAGAGAAACCTTTTAATTAATATTCCTGTAAATAACGAAAGAGGCCGTCGTCCTTCAAGTCTCTCTCTTGTCAGTGGGAGATTGTGATGTGGTTGTCTGCTCAGCAGAAAAGACTGGGTCACTGGATGGTATACACCAACTTTGAGTTTTGTCAGCCACGGTTTGAATAATTATCATGATGGTATGGCAGCTTTTCTGCCGTCTTTTAGGCCATTTTTAGTTGTGAAAACAGCATTAACTAATCAGGCCCATAACGAGAAGGCGTGGTTAGTATGGTGTTTGCTTACCACCTCGGTGGTCGCGGGTTCGATTCTCGGCCATTCCATGGAGGAGTGAGAGATGTGTACTTCTGGTGATAGAAGTTCACACTCTCGACGTGGTTCGGAAGTCACGTAAAGCCGTTGGTCCCGTTGCTGAATAACCACTGGTTCCATGCAACGTAAAAACCATACCGAGGGGGTGGTCGAACGAACCCCGCCCCCCACAAATTTTTGGAAGTCCATATTTTCTGTGACTATCCTTTTCATTGAACTGTACTTGCAAAGTAATAAATAACTATTTTTTTAAAAAGTCAAAGTATATAACAACAAATAAAGTAATATGCATGTTATCGTTAAAATAAATGAATCGGTCAATAAAACTGAAGAAATAATTTTGAATTTCAGTGGAAACTCAACATAAGTAAAATTCCTTTAACCAAAGGCAGTACTTCGAATAACATCTAATCGGGTAGAAGGGCATAGTCTGCATAGGTACCCAATTTTTCCTCAATATAACTAAAATAGCATTTTATAGTATTTCATTTGTATATACTTATATATGCAATGACATTTATAGAAGAAACTGTCCAGTTTTTGGGAAAAACTACCTCCACCCATAAAAAAACAATAGGTAGGGGGCATGCTAATTTCCAGCTTAATCTGTAACTTGATTTAGTTTTTTTTTTTCCAGTCTCGCGACATAGGTATTTAAATTTGGCAATGACTGTAAACCTATTGGGGTCATTCATGAAATGGGTTCTTACCAATACAATGTATTCCCTCGCAAAGCTAGCTGCCTTGGTAGTTGGAGAGGAGTGCTAAGAGTTGACACAAAAAAAAAAAAAAAAAAACTTGGTCTTCTGGGAATGGTTGAGAGACGGCCTTCTTCAGGTCGGGTGCAGCTCCTGTCACAGGAGATGACCCACCTTCTTGTTCTGAAGCCTCGTTCAAGCCAAAGCCCTTTCCGCACGGCGGGCAGACGCTATTTTGCAAGTGGATGGTGGTCACGAGTGTGGTCCAAATCATAGGTTCGCCTACCTGTGACTATACTGCCTGCCTTGGGCTGTTTCATCTGGTAACACTAAAAGCGCGAGAATGACGGGCAAATCAGAGTGCCCGTCGTGTCTTTGCCCCTCGTGTGGAAGGGGCATTAGATGACACGGCGGCTTCATATCTGAATATTGAAGAAGCTTTCTTGCATACGGACTTGTGATTTCAAAGCTATTTTTTTAATATTCTCATCATCTATGGTGCCTACTTTCTAGAATAAGAATTTTGGAAAATTCCGGTCACTGATACATTAGAAAGCATTAAACACGTTAATTAGGATACAGTATAAACTAGCTATTCTTTAGTTGAAATTTAAGTAAAATTGGTGCATCGTCTTATTTTAATTACTGTAAAAGTATCGCTTTGAAAATTTTCCACAAAAAAAAAAAAACTACTGCAGTGAAACGATTAATGAAGGAAATTTTATTCAAAGTAGACCAGCTCGCATAAATAGCCATCTAAACACCAGGCCAGGCACGAGTCAAAGTTCAGTAAAAAAGTGTAGTGTCCGTAAAACACCCATTTTCTATAATGCACTATGTACCTTAACTATGGGAACATTCTATATTTTGACAAGATTGCGCTATGTAAGCCATGGTTGGTCGTTGAGACTATGTCGGAACAGGTATTGAAATAAAGTTATGTTGCTGCCAAGATGCTTCTATTATTACGCCATTCTCCACACCTATATTACAACAAGGGTCACAGTTCCTCTAGAGTCAAGATTCTTTCAAGCTGTTATGCGAGTTAACAATCGGGAAGTTAATATGAATTGGTTTGTCACTTGGTATTTCTGCATAAAAGTATTGTTGAGAATTTTGTTCATACAGTTACTAATGTCTTCCGGAAGATAAATGATTGCACCTTAATGCTAATGATCTCAATAAACATAGTCATTGTGGCCAGTCTTATGACATTTAGATGATGGATGGACCTTATATATAAGTACCTAATAAAGTCTTAGTGATTTTTTCTGTGTCCCAGAAGTGTGTGTGTGTATGTGTGTGTATGCAGTTCGTCCGTGCCAGTGACAATGCCTTTAAGCTCTGTGCAATTAAAACAGTTAATTAAATTTATTCGCCGACCGATCGTAATTTATGGCGTTGGTTTATTGGCGGAATTTCTCTTGAACGGCTCCTCTCTTCAAGGGAAACTTTGTGATATAAATTGCGTTAAACTTAAAATACTGTATATTCTTTCTATCTGTACGAGGGTGGAAAGTAAGACTTTCCTTGCTTTCTCCAACCCCCCTCATTTTTAGTGAAGAGAAGTGGTTGATTAATTGTCGCTTCATATAATTATATAGTCTTTTTCGAATTAAGTTCACTGTGCTACCTTGACAATGAAGCGTCTGCATGTCGTTAAGTCTGGAGAATGCCTTTAAAAGAGTACAGGTGCAGATCCTGTGTCGTCTTCAAGTTCATCAATAATAATTTTGTCAGTGTCTACAGCAACTGAAATTTCATCTGTCTTTGAGCACACACTCAAGCTGCAGCGAATTCCACTGTGGAATATATCTGTGACAAATGAATGTAAGTCTTAAAGACCATCCTTTAAAGAAACAGTCCAGTTTCACCGAGTGAAAACACAGAAAAGCCGCCGAAGGCCCGCAAAGTACTGTTTTATGTTTAAAAGCAGACTATGACATTTTAGTTCCTGTCAAAGGAAAAAGAAGGAAAATTGACACTGAAAAAAGAAAGGATCATGAAACATTTTTTCATGGCAGGAATACCAGAGGGTGACGAAGACTGGAGTGTGTTAGTGAAGTGATGGAATCACTGCAGAAATTATTCCAGCTGAAACTGAAATGATGCCTCGTACACTAACTAGATTATTTTGCTGAAAAATGGAATGAGAAGAAGCAGTCTGAGGCTCGGGAAATGGCGGTCATAGTGCTTTGAATATGGCCATTTCGTTGGAAATTTAGATAAGAAATGCTTCAAATGCTCAGTGGAAATGGATGACAACAATCAAGTCTGTTCAACTATACTCAGTTTTTTTCCCATCTGTCCATCCCCCTGTGGTGTTATTGTATGGTAACACTGCGTCCCGGGCTTTAAATAGTTACGGTATGTGTAAGTTTTAGGTAAATAAAAGGATATCTGGGTACATTTGCAACTGAAAAGTGTTTTAATGATTTACTGTATGCGAAGTACACCGTTAATATTCGAAATAGGATATTATTATTATTGTTGAATGTAAGCTGAATGTAACTATATCTAAAGCCCGGAGCGCAGTGTTACCATACGGAAACACCACAGGCTGATGGACAGATGGGAAAAAACAGAGTATAGATATTCTTGCTTCCATTATGGAAGGCAGCACTCGCCTCACTCT
>NC_061103.1:281170-303856 GCF_015104395.2 Macrobrachium nipponense | reverse complement strand
CGCCTCACTCTCACTGTGTCTTCAGTTCTGATTTCAGAGAGAGATTTGAAATAGCAAACAATGAATTTATAAGTTATGGCAGAGCGAAGGGGGAAGCCTATAGGTGCTATGAAGTCCTCCTATGTGAAAATTGTCACATTACGACAAATGATTCGAACCAGTCACCTCATAATCGTCATAATTTTCCTAATGTCACTACTGCTGCAGAATCTAAAATTTCGGTAACTTCCTGCTGCTCCCTCTATAAAAAAAAATTAAAAAAATCAGCCATATCTATTTTTGCTGTTACTCTGGGACATACAACCTGAATTTTCTCCGTAAAAGTAGTAACTGTGGCTCCCTTCACAGGATATACACATGCTTCTGTTTGGACTATAAAGCAAAATCAAAAGGCTACCACGCCCAAGATATAAAAGAAAAAATCATCTCTCAAGATTCACCAGATAGGTCAACCTCAAACTTGAAAGCATCCCAGGAACTACACCAACATTAATCAGCTGACCAATATGGTCTCGGCTTACCAGAGGGGAACAAGGGAGCACGTCAAGGATCTACCAAAGGTAATGAGAGCCTATACTCTGTTTTTTCCATCTGTCCATCCGCCTGTGGTGTTTGCACATGGTAACACTGCATCCCGGGCTTAAAATAATATCCTATTTCGAATATTATCGGTGTAATTCGCATACAGTAAATTATTAAAACACTTTTCAGTTGCAAATGTACACCCAGATATCCTTTTATTTACCTGAAACTTACACATAGCGTAACTATTTAAGGCCCGGGACGCAGTGTTACCATGCGCGACCACTACAGGCGGATGGACAGATGAAAAAAAAACAGAGTATAGTATGTAACAGCAAAAAAAGACAGCTGATAATGAATGAACCTCTCCTTCAAGAAATCAAAATAATCTCAGCCGAAAGCATTCACGCTCTCCAGTCAGACAGATAAATACAGACAAAATTACTTTTTCAGTATACTCATAAGAATTCCCATATTGGCTCATCAGTTATCTAGAGGGATAAAAAATAGAACTCCTCAGTCAAAGGATGAGACTAGGACAAATACCAGCAACCATTTTGGCATGGAACCACAGAGGTCTGAGATCTTGGTCCGAGTATCTTCAGGTACTGTTAAAGAATTATAATCGATTAATGTCTGCAAACAAAATAAGGTTACCACTCCTATCTATTATGGAAGTAGTTACCTAAACTGAATTATACATTCCTTCACTTGACGCCAGCCATCAATGAAAGATGCAAAAGTGGAGCTAGTAAGATCATAAAAACCAATCTCTGCACTAGTCAATTGTGCTATTTGATACTGAATAGCAAGCTGTAGCTATCGAGGTCATTTCTAAAAGAAGTTTATGGTCTATTCAATATATCTTGCTACGGAAGATGGTTTTTCCCTTTCACAACTGAAAATTTTAGTTGATTAACTTCTTTTTAGCCTATTGGTAGGTTTCGGCACCCATTACACACACTATGGGCTGCTACTTGCACACACAGAAGAGGCAGGACAACAGAACACCTCATGATTCTCCGTGATGAATGATGGTTCACGGATCTATCACAATGCCGTTCACAAAACATCGTCTGTCATTATTTGAGTATTTGCTTTCCAGATATTGTCAGTAATTGACCCTCTCCACTGAAGGGACCATTGGCCTATTCACTTACACTCGGTAAGCAACTCGCCTGAATTGTCCATCCGAAAGTGGGAGACAAAGAAGCTGACAGGGCAAAATTCGCTCGAGGCATTACAATAGATCTTAGATGTGACTCCTTTGAGAATCATAAGGAGGCATACAATTACTTGAAAACTTTAAGAACAAAATTAGAAGTAGCACTAAGAATGCAATACCTTAAATGGGGGGCAAACCAGGAAGGCCAGTGGCTCCATGATGGGAAAAGAAACGTATGACACCAAGGATGGAGACCAAGAATTGCTTGCTACAAAAAATATAAAAATAGTGGCTCTTTAACAAGCAGAACTTATGATAAGCATGTCCAAGCAAAATAACAAGGGTACTATGTCGCGGGAGGATTTTCCCTCACCATGACATTAAGATACGAGAAAAAGAATACTATTAGTATACATATGTACTGTTGTCAGTCTTCTTGCCTGGAGACGGGTCGAAGACTGGTACTGTGTCATAGTTGACACGGTGGTTATGAAGACTAACGTTTACGCTGCCTGGGAATTAGGGTAGGCCTGTCCTACCTGCTAATCCATGATATTCCTTGTGTGTATGGGTCTTACTACTGCTGAGGCCAGGTGATGTCTTCCCACTGGGAGGCAGTTGAAGTGCTGATTTCCATCTTAGGGGTATTGAAGAAAATTCCTGGTATTCAGCTTGTTTCTTTATTACTCATTACATCATGCCAAATTTCTCCCAGGCCTAGTCTCCTGGACTTGATTAATTTACCTAGTCTTCAGAATTCCTGGACTAGATCTCTGGACTAGATCCCTTGCAAGGGATATATAATCATTTGTATTAATAACTTGGTAAAATAGCCCAAAAATGAAAGGGTGGACCGTTTGACGTCCTCACTCTCGAGAGCATTCGTGATTCTTACATGTGTTGCTAGTGTTACCAAAATGCAGACGAAAGATTCAGGGCAGCGTTCTATACTCAGAGTGAGAAAAAACAAAACAAGGGACTGGCTACACTGCCACACTCGTGTCCACAACAAAAACGAAAACATTTCACAGTTCCAATCACTTTTACATCAGCTGTGCAAAGATATTAGAGGAGGATGATGAATCAATTCCTAAATAAATCACTAATCATTAAAGTAATATTTTCCCCATTACAACTATATAAATGCCGAGTGAGATCCCTGGATGCACTACAAAAATGTTGTAGAGTTAAAGACTTCCTGAAGCTTGGTGTGCAAAAAGTTCAGTAAACTGATTAATCAGCAAATATGTTCTTTCACCTCTACCATCCTATAAAATAAAGTCAACTAATTGTAGACCCAGGTAGTAGCCATTAAGTTTGGGGGAATTTACAACTTTTTCGAAACCAAAGCATTGTTCACCAAACCTAACGCTATTACGTATATCCAAAATTAAAAATTAAGTGAGAATTGCAACTTGATTTAAGGCCCCCATACAGTGAACGATTGTCTGAACGACTGTCTGTATCGTTCGCAAAAACACTGTGTATGGGCTTGTCTGAATGCAAAAGTGGGCGGAGCTTCGTGTCTGAACTATCTCAGTTGGAATCTGTCACGACCAGGTTGCTGGCTTGCGACTTAAGTCTGTCATACACTGATCGTTCAATGTATGGGTTTGTCTGCCGAATAACGCTAGCCCGCGCATCTCTTCTAGAGATGATGCCATGTCTTCTAGAGACAAAAATCTTTGTTCAGACTGAAATCGGTGCGGAGATCATTCATACTGTATGCATAGTGTGTGTGTGGGTCGATAACGACAAACAATCGTTCACTGTATGGGGGCCTTTATCAACCAAACAATTCCAGGAGAGCGTCACATCACCCATGACATGATAAGTCACCTACTGATGATACTAAGGAATTTTCGTTGGAGATTTTTAACAAAATTTTGGAAAGATGAGGTGGAGGTAGGTGAGTAGGAGGATAAAAGATGTTGGAGGAGGAAGAGGTGTTGGAGGCTGAGGTGAAGGTATAGGTGTACAAGAATGAGGAGAAGATGGTGGTGGAGGTGGAGGAGGAGGAGATGTGGTGGAGGAGGATGAAAAGGTGGAATAGGATGTGGAAATGTAGCAGGTGGAGCAGAAGTTGGAGGAGGGGGATTTGGAGGAGTTGTGGAAAAGGAGCAGGAAGAGATGGAGATGTAGGAGGTGGAGGAGGTGTTTGGAGTAGGGAGAGGTGCAGATGTAGGAGATGGAGCAGGAGTTGGAAGAGTATGAGGAGAATTGGAGGGGTATTAGGAGGAGATGTGGGGGAGGAGTAGAAGCAGGAAAAGGTAATGTAGGAGGTGGATTGAGAGGAGGAGGAGCAGGAAGAGTAGGAGAAGGAGTTACAAAGATTAGGATGTCTCAGACTTGTCAGTCCATCCGAGGAGACATCATGGGCTCACTTATCTCTAGGAGCAGGTTTCACTATTCATTCACAGTGTTCTAATGATTTCGTCTAGCTTTCTTTTGAACTATTCTACGTACACTGTTGCTGTTTACAACTTTTGGTGGCAGTTTATTCCATGTGTCACATATCTTGTAGGTGAAGAAGTTCCCACAATGCAATGTGTTGTATCTCTTCAGTTCTAGTTTCCATCCATTATTTTTTGCCTGGTTTTCATTTAATGTGAAGAGGTTACTGTCTACTTTTTTATGCCTTTCGGTATTTTTAATGTTTCTGTTAGTTATCCTCGCAACTGTCGCGTTCAGGCTCTCTTCGCTAACATTTTTGCCTGATGGATGGAATGAATTTGTGGCTCTTGCTTGTACCCCTTCTAGTCTATTTATGTCCTTTCTTAGTAATAGTGACCAAAACTGTACTTAATATTTAAGATGAGGTCTACCTATTGATGTGTAGAGCTGCAGCACCGTTTCCTTATTTCTTTATTTGAAATACCTCTTTGTGTATCCCATTAGTTTCTGTGCCTTCTTTTCAGCTTTTATGCAGTTTTGTGGATTTTAAGTCCTTGGTAATAATGACTTCAAGGTCTTCTTCTTGTTCTACACTGTCATTCCCAAGCAACATGTAGTTGGCACGAGGTTTGTTTGCTGCAAATTTGGCTACCCTGATAGTTAACCCTACATCAATGTCATTAATGTAATTCATGAACCAGAGTGGGCTAAGGACAGAACCCTGAGGAACTCCACTCCACTCCTCGCAACTGCCCATTCTGATTCTTCACCATTTATCACGACTCTGTTTTCTATTAGTTAGCCAGTCTTCGATTCAGTCTGCCATTTCTCCTACAATCCCTAAAGCTCTAAATTTTTGTCATTAGTTTCTTGTGTGGAACTTTGTCAAAGGCGTTTTGGAAATCAAAGTAGAGTATATCTATTGCTCTACTAATGTCGTAAATACCAAGCATGTTTAAAAAAAAAAAAAAAAAAAAAAAAAAACAAAAAAAAAAAAAAAAAAAAAAAAAAAAAAAAAAAACCTCCAAGAGGTTTGATAGGCAGGATCTGTTTTGTCTGAAACCGTGTTGGTTGTGTAACAACAAGTTGTTTCTATCAATGTGGTCCACAATTTGTTCTGTGATCATGGACTCAAAAATCTTACAAGGGAGGTGGCGATGTAGGAGGTGGAGCAGGGGGAGGAGAAGTAGGAGAAGGAGATGTGGAAGAGGATATGGGGGAGGAAGAGGAGATGTTTTTTGGGGGAGGGGGAGGAGCAGCAGCGGCATGAAGCGATGAAGGAGAAGGTGGCGATGTAGGAGGTGAAGGAGGAGGACTGGAATTCTGCCACTGAAGAAACCCGCGAAATCCGGGAGTCAATCTAGAAAGGAAGAAAAGGGTTGTCGCCTACCGGAGGAATTTCCTGTCAGATAACTACTACTGTCAATGAAGGGCAAAATACAAGACGATGGAAAAGGAAGAGACGATAATTGAAGCTCCTGAACAAATCTTCAGCTATCACGCAGCTTGTAAATAAGGGTATGAACCTGAACCTGAACAAGTATATTGGCCGGCTGTAAAAATTTTAATACAAGATATTGTTTGACATATTTGTCAGTGAAGATTCTCAAACCCAAAAAGTCTAAGACAATCAGCCTCCCACCCCCGAAGTGATGCGAGTAAAGTGCGAGAACTCATAGAACCAGGAGTGAATATACAGATCACTGGAGCCAATCCAAAACGGATTTTGAAAAATGGATTTTGGCCTTCGCTGTAGATACCTCATTTTTCAATTAAGCTTCCCATGAACTATAATGACGACGAAATCAAAAATAAAAAATAAATGGAAGAATTGTCTATTCAAAAGATGTTGTGGCTTAGAAGAGTTAATTATTTTTTTTAAAAAATGCAATAAAAAAACTAAGTAAGAGAACCTCCTGAGGGGCGAATGAAGGCCAGTTGGAGGGTTCCTGAACACCAGGAAAGGATGCCAATGATGATGATGATGATGATGATGATAAGGAAAGTACTACACATATGCATAAATGCTTAAATACATTGGGCAGTAATGGTGATCAGACAAAAGTGTAGCGTGTTGTAACGCATAAATAGGTTCAAAAGTCCGCAGACACTCTCTGTGTAGCTCACCTACACGGTGTAGGTGAGCGTGGTTCGCATACTTCACAATCAAAGTGTACCTAATACCCATTGAATGTCTGCACACTTTTGAGTTTGAACAGCAATATTATACAAAGCTATTTAGTATGGCAAAGAGACTCAGGATATGACTAAAAAAAAAGAGACTCGGGATATGACTAAAAAGCCGATAATTATGGCAATAAAAATTGAAAGAACTATAATACTGACAACAAAAATAAAAGCCAAATCAACTACCTGTATAGCTACGCATTTCCAGTCTCAGACTACATATCACTTCAATCTATTTCTAATCAACCATCAAACTATCATGAAATTATACAATACATTTCCCTGAAGGGTGCAGATGTTTGGAATTTATATAATTTCTGTAGTTATTAGCTTTAGAACAAATCCAGTTAATAAAGGGTCTCTAAGGCTCTAAGCCAGGGGTTCTTATACCTTTTGATGACTCCAGACCTCCAAATGAATTGCTCAATATGGTTCCATACCCCATTTGCTTAAGTCTGCTTAATTCCTGTTTGTTAACAATATGACTTAATATACTTAAGTTTAATACATACTTTAGGTATGAATAGCTGGAATAAAACATACACGTAAATCAAAAGCATTTATAGTGTGATATAGTTATTTATTTACAAAATGCTCCCATGTATAAATTGACACATTGAAATCACATATATGCAAATATCCAGAGATCAAGTGCCATACTCCCACCATGTGTTTCTCATGCCCACAAGAGGTATGGATACCCCCGGTTAAGAATTCTTTTCTTCGGAAAAGTGCAAATTTGAACATTGCGTGTTATACAGGCAGCCTTGATTTTTGTGACGTCATACAGAAACCCTTATCATATAATGATCATTATAGCTTTTATTTGACAAGAAATATTATAAAATTAAATATATTATAAATTCATAAATATAAAAGAATAATTCTAACGTATATTTAAATATGAGTAAAGACACCACTGAAAAGGAACCATCTTCTAAGTTCTCGGCCGACGTGGCTAACCAAAACAATCATCTGTCAGACGCTGGCAGTGCCGATTAAAGGGATATTTAAAACAGTGCCGTAAGACGGAAGTATGATAGGATCTTTTAAACAAATGAAGAAAGATGAAGAAGATGGTTAGTATGTTTTTTTTGTGTGTTTTCGTTTAATCTCTTTTGTGGTTCATGGTATGATGAGAGGCTCCCTGAGTGACCTGACCTGCAAAGTTACCATAGCTTTGGCTAATGATCCTACGGGCTCTTACCTTAATACCTACCTACTACCTAGGTGTTACCTACATTGGTATTAAACTTGAGTGGCAGGTCCGGTACCTAGCTGGGATAGGGTAAAACACCGCTGTACGGGCAGGCGGACACTTTTCCAAAAAATAACTTGGTAGATCTAGGGGGAAACATCACAACAGGCCAACCCTCATCACGGTAGACGGGTCTTATTCACTCGATATTTAATTGGTGAAACATGAATACAATTGCAACTCTAAGCATACCATTTAAAAGACTGAAGTTTCGTCAACATATTGTGATATATGAAAGCCCCATACGAACTAAAATAAGCATGTGAGCTCTTCGTAAAATATGTTTTCAAGGCAGTTTTGAAATCCAATATGGCGGCTACGTTTTGCATGGACGGTTCTCATCAGTGACGGCCACCATCTTTCCCCAGCCTTCCCAGCACTCATTTGAACAATGTTAGCGTATATATGTAACGTTTATTGATCTTACTCAAGATTGCAGTTGTAATCAGCACAATAAAACAACATTTTGTTGCCTATATTAGTGAAAGTATGAAACTTGTTATTCCTGGGGTTATGGTTTGAACTGAATTCATTCTTACCTTGTAATCGGCGGTTTTTATCCTTACTGCCATCACAACTGAAACTCCACAGTGCTTATTTGATTGTTATTATACACATTTTGGTCTCAGTTCACTCCACATTGCACTTTAAACCCGTTGCTGTTCCTGGTTTCTAAGCGCGCGCGCCATAAACACAATTACAAACAGCAGACGACGACAGACGACGAAACTGCAAAGTTTTATTCCCTAAACTGTTTACTTTACTCGTTATTTAGTTTAAATTTACATTGTTATTTAAAAATTTTGATTTAATTCATGTATATTATCCTTTTTTTGCAACCAATTACCCCGAAAAATTACAGATATTTCTAACTTAGATAAAATAACAAATGTTTCTAACGTTTTCGTACATCTGGCTGCGAAAACCATAGAGGAACGAAATACGGAAAGTGCATAGAGGAACGACTACGTTTTTTTTTTTTTTTTACTTTTTTGTTTTTGCTAGCACTTTTCATTGATTTCAGTCTTTATTAGTATTTTGAATTTCTTAATAATCGTATGCCAGAAATAAATGTAACCTTTAATGTTTGCATGCTTTAATGTTTGCATGCTAAGAATGGCAAAATCATCGTTGCCACATTAGTGGAGGCTTCACACATACGCCGTTCCATTATCCTGTTAAGCGTCCGCCCCTGATGAGCTCGCTGCTAACCGTACCGTCACGCTGTTTTTGTAATCAGCGATCATAGCACTGATGATAGTTTTTCAAAGTTAATATTGATTTTTATGCTTGTTATTCATACTGTAATTAACTGTAGGAAATTCTCTCTCTCTCTCTCTCTCTCTCTCTCTATCTCTCTCTCTCTCTCTCTCTTCTCTCTCTCTCTCATCTCTCTCTCTCTCTCTCTCGGAGTCCAGTCACTCGGCAAAGAAAAGTCATCTTCACTCCCGCAATTGGAGAAAAGTTTGTATCATCACTGGAGGATTCAGAACTAGAGCTCTCATCATCAAATAGGTTATCAATATCACACTCCTCATCTAGTATTTGATTGATCTCACCTAAAGAAATATGCCTCCTCTTTGGGACATTCATTGTGAAAGACGCGAAATCCAATTTGTCTCGATAAACGCCCGAAGCGTATTGAAAGAAAACCAACAGGGACAGGCAGTTTTCTAGCATAAGCGACCACCAGGAAAGAGTTGCCAGGCTGGAAATAAGTTTCCCATGTGCTGAGAGTGTTACCAAATGATGTTCCTACACTTTATTATTACGGGGCTGACGGCTTGACAAGCACAGTTAAAGTCTTGAACGTAATATCCCGTTGAAGGCGCTACCGAGTAGATCGCGGTAAACGTATTATTACGTGGGTGACGCTTAACAGGTTATAAACTGTTTCCATGAATTCTAGTTGTCATAGTAATGCAATAATGATAAAATTGCTTTAATATTTATGTATATATACTTCCAATACATAGCCTAATTTCACCAATTTCAACGTTTTGTGTGTAGTCTTATACCCAGTTTGGAGGGTCAACACATACCGAATGGCAACAGAGAGAGAGAGAGAGAGAGAGAGAGAGAGAGAGAGAGAGAGAGAGAGAAAGGAAGGCGGAGGAACGAAGAAGAAAAGGGATGGCGGTGGAGGGGGGGGGGGGGGGGGGGTGGGGTTGGGGAGAGGGTAGGTGGAGCTTTATACGCGTGTTCGTATCCATTTCTGCATAATGGAGTTTTTGTCTCTTGGTACAAGGACAAGTGTCGTTATTCTTTACGATTAGTGATTCACGATACCCATATAAATTACGGCACTGGGTGTAATGCACTATAGCAAAATCTCGTTCTGTTAAGAGTGTTCGTTACAGAAATAGGTATTGCCCAAAAACCTGCTTGCACTGTCTCTGAAACCCATAGTAGACATGCTGCTTAGTTGTCAATCAAGTTTTTATAACCAAGTATTTTTTACAAGCTAGCTATTGAATAAATTTGTATTTTTCTCAGTCAAAACATATGCCCCTCAATGCTAACTTTCCTCTTTTAACGACTTTCTGGTCATTGCAAATTCGGCCCCATAATTTCTTATGGTGCGAAAACAGACAGAGGCCCATGGACCGAAAACGATTGCGTCACACTACGGCGACAATCCAGCAGTAAAACATCTTCATATATCCTAAAAGTAAATAATAAAGATATATATGCGCATTACGATTATAACAATTACATGTATAGCTGATAACAATCTGCATGAATAACTGGTAAACTGTTCTGCAATGACAGTTGAGTATAGCAATTATTTACAATAGGTACGAAAGTCAAGATGTCGTGATGTCATAATACAGAACTTAAAAGAACGTTCTAATTCAGAAAAATAATTACTTAAATTTGAGTCAGAGTCGAGTTACTTTTTCAATAATGTTTAAATCTTAAAATTTGGCCTTAATTTCTAACTTTGGAGAAAATACTTACTTCGAAAGGAGAGTAGAGGTCTTTAGCTCCGTTTTTCACCAACAAGAAGTCGCGACTGATGCCCATCTCCGGAGGGTGGCTAGCGTTGATTGTAGGTGGCCTGCTGTGATATTTTACCCTAGTACCCTAGGGTAGATCATCACAGCAGGCCAAGCAGGCCACCTACCATCAATGCAAGCCACCCTCCGAAAAAGTACATTATAACGCGTCCTGACACCCGAGATGGGCATCAGTCGCGACTTCTTGTTGGTGAGAAACGGAGCTAAAGGCCTCTACTCTCCTTTCGAAGTAAGTATTTTCTCCAAAGTTAGAAATTAAGGCCAAATTTTAAGATTTAAACATTATTGAAAAAGTAACTCGACTCTGACTCAAATTTAAGTAATTATTTTTCTGAATTAGAACGTTCTTTTAAGTTCTGTATTATGACGTCACGACATCTTGACTTTCGTACCTATTGTAAATAATTGCTATACTCAACTGTCATTGCAGAACAGTTTACCAGTTATTCATGCAGATTGTTATCAGCTATACATGTAATTGTTATAATCGTAATGCGCATATATATCTTTATTATTTACTTTTAGGATATATGAAGATGTTTTACTGCTGGATTGTCGCCGTAGTGTGACGCAATCGTTTTCGGTCCATGGGCCTCTGTCTGTTTTCGCACCATAAGAAATTATGGGGCCGAATTTGCAATGACCAGAAAGTCGTTAAAAGAGGAAAGTTAGCATTGAGGGGCATATGTTTTGACTGAGAAAAATACAATTTGTTCATGAAACTTACCTGACAGATATATATATAGCTGCATTCTCCGAAGTCCGGAAGAATTTCAAAACTCGCGGCACACGCAGTGGGCGGCCAGGTGGTAGTACCCATTCCCGCCGCTGGGAGGCGGATATCAGGAACCATTCCCATTTTCTATTCATATTTTTTCTGTCGCCGGTCGGTAAACACCTGTTTACAGACCTCTGCCCAGGATTTTTGGATTTGACTCGTTCTAAGTATCTGGATTGACTTTTGGTTTTGACTCTGGATTGTTGGATTGGCATACGCGATAGTGGACTGTTTTTTTATTTTGGATTGGCTTTTCTGTGACGTGATGTCGGGATCAAGTTCAGTGAGCTTCAGAGTGTGTGTGAGAAGTGATTGCAAGGTGAGGCTACCGAAATCATCGGTAGACCCCCACACATGTATGTATGTAGGTGGGGGCATGTTTGTTTGTTGGATGATCGTTGCATTGAATGCAAAAGTTTGACTGATGATGGATGGAAGGTGTATGAATCCTATCGGCGTAAGTTGGAGCGCGATAGGATCAGGAGGTCTTCCTCCAAGAGCGGTTCTACGAAAGGTAAGGGAAGTAACATTTCTCCTATTTTAACACCAGTAGAATTTGCTTCACCTAATCCTGTGTTGTTGCCTGAGGGCCCTGGTTCTGTGTCTGGAGAAGGTAATGCCCTTTCTCTGATTCTAGAGTCGTTACGCACTCTAGAGTCCAAAGTGTTGGCCCTAGAAAACGGCTCAAGTAAAGTGTGTGATCGTGCCCCTAGTGTTGTGGAGGGGGCGTCAGATCGGCCCCATAATGCCTCTAGGCCTAGACCTCTATCGGACTCCCAGGACTCAGGGAGTGGGTATGTCGAAAGCCGCAAGAGGGTTACGGGGGCTCCCCACCGATCTGGCGTCCCTTCGGCAGGACCTGTTGTTAGTTCCCAGGCTGCCAAGGAGCGTGCTCAGGCTCGCATCCTTAAGGACTGTTTTTATACATTCAACTTCCCTGCCAGATATATACTTAGCTATAGACTCCGTCGTCTCCGACAGAATTTCAAATTTCGCGGCACACGCTACAGGTAGGTCAGGTGATCTACCGCCCTGCCCTGGGTGGCAGGACTAGGAACCATCCCCGTTTTCTAATCAGAATTCTTCTGTCGCCCGGACCATCAACATTGTTGTTGGTTCCTCTCGATTGGTTTTTCTTTTTTCACCGGCAATTGATCTTCTTGACCGACTTTTGGTGACGTATCTGGATTGTTGGATTGGCATACGCTTTTGTGGACTTTTTTTGTGTTTGTGGACTTTTGATTTTGATTTTTTCTTTAAATATGTCTGACTCTGGTATGGTTGTGAGACGTTGTGTGAATGTAGGCTGTAAGGTGAGGTTGCCGAAAGCTTCGGTAGACCCTCACACGGTATGCAAGAGGTGCAGGGAGTATGAATGTTCTTTTACTAATACTTGTAAGGAATGTGAGAACTTGAGTGAGAACGAATGGAAGAATCTAACTAATTATTTAAAAAAAGTTAGAAAGAGAAAGAGTGAGGAAGGCTTCTCATAGAAGTTTAAGTAGTTCTAGATCTGAACTAATTCCAAGCTTGGGATCCTCCCCAAGGGTAAGTATTGCTACTTCTCCTTCCATTGCAGCCCCTTCTCCTATTGCAGAACCTGTAGATCCAGCGAAAGAACTTGCAGATCTAAAAGCAGCCTTCAAGTTGATGGAAAACAAAATGGCTGCCATACAAGGTAAGGCTAGTGAATTGTCAGTGGACAGTGATATGAGTGTCCCCAGTGTAGTGGAGGGGGCATCTGGTCGGCTCAGCAACGCTCCTAGGTCTAGACCTCTTCCAAGCTCACATGCCCAGAGGAGAAGGAATGTCGAAAGCCGAAAGGAGGTTGTGGAGAATCCCCACCGATCAGGTGTCCCTTCGGCGGTTTCTGTGACACCCCAGACTGCCAAGGACCGCTATTGTAAAAAGCGTCCTACGTGAGTGTTTCTCGTCGTTAGGGATCTTCATCACCGAGACGTGATTGGAGAGATTCCGATCGATCTCGGCCTCTCAAGAGGAGTTGGAGGGCGCCGACTATTGACTCGAGCCCTGAAAACTTCCCTGAGGAGTCTCCATCGGGAGTGAAGAAGGCAAGAAGAGCCATTCTTTCAACCAGAGTGAGAAGGAGGCAGGAGGTGGAGGCTATGGACTCCTCCCCTCCTCCTTCCCCTCCTCCCGAAGAGGATAAAGAGGAGGCTACTAAGAGGTTCATGATGGCGATGCAGGAACAGATTTCGTCGTTTGTAGGAGTCCTGTCAAAGGAGCCTCCTAGAAGGAAAGACACTTCCCTTCCTATTAAAAGATCCTCCAGACGTATGGAGGTATCTACCTCCAGGATCGATACTCCTACTCGAGGTGAGGTTTCCGGTACGAACCTGGATGAAACAATCAGACGTCTGGCAGGCCGGCCAGGAGTGAGGAGTCACCCAGGAGGCAGGAGCCAAGAGCCAGGAGTGAGGAGTCAACCAGGAGGCAGGAGCCCAGAGCCAAGAGTGTGGAGGCATCCAGGCAAGAGGCAAGAGCCAGGAGGCAAGAGGAACAAGGAGGCAGGAAAGCCAAGAGGCAGGAGCCAGGAGTCATGGAGCAGGAGTCCCGGAGTCAGGAGGCAGGAGTCCGGAGTCAGGAGGCAGGAGTCCTCCGGAGGCAGGAGTCCGGAGTCAAGGAGGCAAGGAGGAGGCAGGAAGTCCGGAAGTCCCGGAGTCAGGAGCAGGAGTCAGGGGAGGCAGGAGGTTCAGGAGGCAGGAGTCAGGAGGCCCCACCCGGCTAGGAGTCAGGAGCCACCGGAGGCAGGAGTCAGGACCGGCAAGAGTCAGAGCCAAGAGGAGTACAAGAGTCGGGGACTCGGGGTACTCGTCCTGGAGGTTATGACTCTTCGCCCAAATAGGAGCTCCTCTCCTTCAGAACATAGGAGGTCTTGGAAGGACTCTCCCTCCAAACGTGAACTTTCTCCTTCGTCTGATCGAGGGTTAGACGATTTGTCTGACGACGAACCTCCTGCTAATGAGGGACTTTCTAGTTACAAAGTCTTGGCCTCATTACTACTACAAGAGTTTGGAGATTCTCTTAGTCCTGCGGCCTCCTCCTTCTCCTCGTTCGCTCTTTTCGAGCTCAGCTACGGCTAAATCGTCGGCCTTTTTGAAAATGAAGCCTGCGATATCAATGAAGAAGGCACTCCATTCTTTAGATTCTTGGATGGACAAGAAGAAGGAGTTAGGAAAGACGGTATTCTGCATGCCTCCTTCCAGATTGCACGGGAAGAGAGGTATTTGGTATGGGACAGGAGAGACTATGGGTCTTTCTTTACCCGCCTCTGCAGATGCCGACTTTTCCAGTTTAGTGGAGGCCTCTAGACGTCACTCCTTAGGAGCACTTCAGAGTTGAACCACTTTCTAAAGGGACTTTTTGTCACTTTAGAGGTGTTCAATTTTCTGGATTGGTCACTCGGAGTTCTGGCCAACAAATCTAAGGATCCGGAGTTTCTGAAGAACCAGAAATTCTCCATAGCGTCCTGTCCTGCATGGACAAGGCAGTACAGGACGGTTCGGGTGAAGTGGCTTCCCTTTTGGTGCTGGTCTCCTGAAAAAGAGATCAGTGTATGGGTCCCTTTTATCGAAAGGGTTTCTCCGAGCCAGAGGACTGCCTTACTGTTCGCCCCTCTATCAGATCATCTGTTTCCTTCTCAGTTAGTGAAGGATATATCTCGCTCGCTAACTGAGAAGGCGACACAAGACCTACTTACGCAAACGTCCAAGAAAGGACGACCGGTAGTGTCGACGGTTAAGAAGGAATCTCGTCCTACTCAGCAGCCCTTTCGTGGAGGTGCAGCGGCTCGTCCCCCTGCCAGAAAGAAGAGCGTGAAAAGAGAGGAAGGTCTTCATTTAGGCCCTTCAAGAAATCGAAGTGACTTGTTGCTCCTCCAAGCACCAGTGGGCGCCAGACTCCTGAACTTTGCAGAGTATGGGCACAAAGGGGAGCCGACCTTTGGTCATGTCGGTCCTGAAGAAGGGATATGTAATCCCCTTCGACGACAGCCCTCCCTAACATCTACGCCTCGGGAACTGTCAGCGAGGTACAGAGACCCGTTAATGCGAAAAAAGACTCTCCTCCAAATGGTGGAACAAATGTGGGAAAAAGAGGCCATCGAACTTGTGCAGGTCCACACTCCCCGGGATTTTACAATCGCCTTTTTCTAGTACCAAAGGCATCGGGGGGGTGGAGGCCAGTTCTGGACGTAAGCGCTCTGAATCGCTTCGTACAGAAAAGAAGTTTCGTATGGAAACGTCCGCCTCTGTAATGTCGGCGCTTCGCCCAGGAGATTGGATGGTCTCTCTGGACCTGCAAGACGCCTATTTCCACGTTCCCATTCACCATTTGTCAAAGAAATATCTTCGCTTTGTGATAGGAGACAAGATCTTTCAGTTCAGGGCTCTGTGCTTCGGACTGTCTACAGCCCACAAGTATTCACCAACCTGATGGCGAATGTAGCAAGATGGCTTCACCTAGAGGGGATAAACATCTCCCTCTACTTGGACGACTGGCTGATCAGGGCCAAGTCGAAGAGTCAGTGCTTGGAGGACTTAGAAGTAACAAGGAACATGATAGATTCGCTAGGGTTGCTCGTCAACCTCGAGAAGTCACAACTGATCCCCAGCCAGAAACTTGGTCTATCTGGGGATTCAGATGGATTCTCGGGGTTTTCGAGTATATTCCGTTCGCGAGAAAGAATCGCTCGAGGTTTGTCGAGAATCTCGAGCTTCTTAGAAAGAAAGAACAGCTCAGCGAGGGATTACCTGAGCCTTTTAGGGACCCTGTCCTCATTGGAAAAGTTCTTCTCGCTAGGGAGACTTCACCTCCGCCCTCTTCAGTTTTTCCTCAAAGAGGTGTGGAGTTGGAAGACGGGTCAACTCTCGGACGTCTTCCAACTTCCACAAGAAGTAAAAGATCATATGAAGTGGGTGGATCCCTCAGCTTCAAAAGAACGAAGGCGTATCGCTTGCCCTGCAGAACCCAGACCAAGTGTTGTTTACCGACGCTTCGGAGGGTCGGGATGGGGAGCGACGCTGGGAGCAAGGGAGGTGTCAGGCACCTGGACAAAGGAACAGGTGTCCTGGCACATCAATTGCAAGGAACTTGTGGCCATACACCTAGCCTTAAAGTTCTTCGAACAGATAGTCAGAGACGGGGTGATACAGATAAACCTCAGACAACACCACGGCTCTGGCTTACATACGCAAGCAAGGAGGCACGCACTCTTTCTCCCTCTATCAGTTGACAAGACACCTGTTAACCTGGACGGAAGAAAGAGGCATAACTCTCCTCACAAGGTTTGTTTCAAGGGATCAAGAATGTGAGAGCGGACAGACAGTGAGCAGGAGAAACCAGGTCCTTCCCACAGAATGGACTCTCAAGAAGAAGTGTGTCGAAGTCTTTGGTCCCTGTGGGGGAGACCTCACATAGACCTGTTTGCGACGTTCCTCCTCCAAAAGAATAGAGACCTTTTGCTCTCTAGTAGAAGATCCGAGAGCCTTCGCATAGACGCGTTTCTCATGGATTGGTCGGGTGTGGACGCTTACGCCTTTCCCCCGTTCAAAAGTCCTGGGGGAAGTGCTTAGGAAGTTCGTAGCTTCGAAAGAGCACGAAGTTGATACTCATAGCCCCATTTTGGCCAGCCCCAGGAATGGTTCACGGAGGTACTGGAGTGGATAGTGGGACTTCCCCAGATCGCTTCCAAACAGACACGATCTACTCAGACAACCCCACTTCGAGAGGTTTCATCATAACCTTCCAGGTCTCGCTCTGACTGCCTTTCGACTATCGAAAGACTTGTCAGAGCGAGAGGCTTTCTCGCAAGGCTGCGGGCTCTATCGCTAGAGCCCGCAGAGCTTCGACGAGAAGAGTATACCAGTCGAAATTGGGGAAAGTCTTTAGGAGGTGGTGTAAGGGTCAGAAGCTGTCCTCCTCCAGTACCTCTATAGTGAATATTGCCGATTTCCGCCTCCTCTTTCTGAGAGAGGAATCACACCTATCTGTCTCGACAATAAAAGGATACCGAAGCATGCTGTCTTCAGTATTCAGGAATCGAGGCCTGGACTTGCTAACGACAAAGATCTACACGATCTAATTAGAATCTTTTGAGACTTCGAAAGCAGCTACTCCTAGAACACCTAGTTGGAATCTAGACGTGGTCCTGAAATTCCTTTCATCGGATAAATTCGAACCTTTACATCTGGCGTCCTTCCGCGACGTCACTAGGAAATGCTTGTTCCTGGTGGCTCTCGCTACAGCCAAGAGGACGAGCGAATTACACGCTCTGGATTCCACGGTGGGGTTCAAAGGAGATGCTGCCATCTGTTCTTTCCAGACAATGTTTCTGGCAAAGAACGAAAACCCATCAAACCTTGGCCCAGAAGTTTTTGAGGTAAAAGGCCTATCTAACCTGGTAGGCAGAGAGATAGAGAGATCTCTCTGTCCAGTGAGAGCTCATTATACTATTTAGAGAGGAAAGAGACAGATGGGAGCTTGTCAACAAGGTCTTTGGTGTGCAGTGAAGAACCCCAAACGACTCATGTCCAAGAACGCCTTGGCTTTCTTTGTGAGAAGCGTTATTACGGACGCTCACAAGAACTGCTCGGAGGAAATCCTTCGGTCTTCTAAAGGTCAAGACGCATGAAGTAAGAGCAGTAGCAACGTCTTTGGCGTTCCAAAAGAATATGTCTCTGAAGAATATCATTGAGACTACATATTGGAGGTGCAATTCAGTGTTTGCATCTCATTATCTGAAGGACGTGAGAGTGACCTATGAGAAGTGCTTCTCGTTAGGTCCTTTTGTATCAGCAGATACAGTACTGGGTCTTGGAGCAAAGACTGATCCTTAATTTTGTGTTTTGTTCACGAAACTTACCTGTCAGATATATATATAGCTGTATTCTCCGACGTCCGACAGAATTTCAAAACTCCCGGCACACGCAGTGGGCGGCCAGGTGGTTAGTACCCATTCCCGCCGCTGGGAGGCGGATATCAGGAATCATTCCCATTTTCTATTCAGATTTTTCTCTGTCGCGGTAGTGAAAACACCTGTTTCCACTACCTCCGCCTAGGATTTTGAAACTTCATAGCCGCTTAAGTATCCTACTTATTTTTGAATGATTGACTTGGATTTGTGGCTAGGCATACGCTATCATAATTAATTAAAATTTTTTCATTGCATATGATGTCTGAATCTAGTTAGCCTAGTTTCAGATTTTGTTGTCTGCAACGGGTAAGGGAGGGAGGCTACCGAAACCTCGGTAGACACTCGTTTAGTATACATGACGTTTACATGTTTTCTTTGTTGAGAGATCAATGTAATTAGTGTAATGTTGACTGATTCCGAAAGAGACGTATGATTCGTATGTACGCAAATTAGAGCGTGATAGAATCAGGAGGTCTTCCTCCACAGTAACAGAAGTTAGGATAATGAACCTACTAACCCCAGTAGACTTTATTTTGCCTAACCCTGTGGTATGGCTTACGGGCCATAGGAAGTTCTGTGAGAAGTAATGCCCTTTCTATTATTGTGGATTACATCAAGTAAGCTTGAAAAAGTGCTCGCTCTCCAATCATTGTTGTTGAGTGTAGTGATGTTGATTTTGCCCCTAGTGTGTGGAGGGGGCGTCAGATCGGTCCTATAACGCCTCTAGGTCTAAACCTCTGTCGGACTCCCAGGACCAGGGAGCAAGTTGAAATCGAAGGAGGGTTACGGGAACCCCCCCACCGATCTGGCGTCCCTTCGGCAGGATAAGGCTGCCAAAGATCGTGCACGTGCACGAATCATGAAAGATTGCTTCTCGTCCTCCGAGGCGTCCTCCCCTGCAAGGTTGGAGCTCTCGGAAGGACTCGCGCCCTCTCAAGAAGCTTTAGAGAAGAGGACCGCTTCACGTCCTCTCTCTCGTCAGGAGGGAACGTCAGATCCGCCCCATAACGCCTCTAGGCCTGGACCTCTGTCGGACTCCCAGGACTAGGGAGGAGGGCATGTCGAAGCCGAAGGAGGGTTACGGTGGGGAACCCACATCGATCTGGCGTCCCTTCGGCTTGACTTAATATCGATAAGCGTGACAAAGACGCAAAATGTCGCACATGGCGGCTGTCGTCTTGGTCAAGAGATTAAAAATGTCCTTAAGGCAGGACCCTCACAAAAGGACGCCTTTCGAGACATTCAACGCTCTATCGAGAGGAAGGAACGTCTTTACTCTTGTAGCAAGGATTGTTTTCTTGCTTTCCAAGACGCTCCACCTTCACAATTTGCCTCATCGAAGGCCAGGAAGGCCCCTGGCTTCGTTAAGATGGCCACTTCGCTCTCTGCGAAGAGAGCGTTTAAGAGAAAGGTTTCCTCCTCCCCTCATGGCGCTATGTATACCGTTAGGTGACGTTCGCTTTACTACGAAACGGGATATTGTTCAAGCTCATAAGATTGACGTCCGGCAAGCTGATTTGCATAGTCAAACAGCTCGCCAAGACGCATCTTACTCGTCCCTAAGGGACGCTCTGTCAGCGGACAGAGATGACACTGGACAGACTATCCTAGTTTTTCGACAGGAGAAGGGCAAAGAATTCTCATACCCAAGAACACACAGGCGTCCTTTTAAATGCCCTTCTGCAGTGTCGATGAGCGTGACAAAGACGCAAGATGTCGCACAGCCGGCCGTCGTTTTTGTCAAGAGTGGCGAACGTCCTTAAGACTCGTCCTGATGACGATCACCGTACTTATGCTTAGGACGCTCGCGTTTCATGAGCGGCTCTCCCCTCGCCAGGAAGCCTCTCAAGTTACTCGTGTTGACGCACGTCATTCACTATGACGCTTCCCTTGATGTTCGTCGCTCTTCTATTCCGGACGCTCTTCAAGACGCTCAAAGAATGCAATCAGGACGTTCGGCAAGCACCTCGCGACGATGCCTTCGGAAACGCTCGGCGTTCCTTTTTTGAGCGCGTGTCTGGATATTTTCACTTGCATTACTAAGACGCAAAATGTTGCACAGGCGGCCACCGTCTTTGTTAGAAGGTAACGAAAGTCTTTAAGGCCGTCTTGGAGACGATAGCCTTACGTCTTCCTATAGTGCTCTCACACTTCAGGAGCAGTGTGCGGCTTCTCCAGGAGCTTTTCGGGTGGCCTTTCAGAAGACGCTCGACGTCATAAACATTGATAAGCTTTTTGGAAGACGCTCGATGTCTTACACAATCTGGACGCTCGCCAGGACGCTAGCGAGGACGCTTTTTGAAGACGCTCGGCATCCTACACGTCATGACGCTCGGTAGAGCACTTGCCAGGACGTTCTTCAGAACGATAGGCGTCCTACGCATCAAGACGTTCGGCAGGATTCCTGCAAGAACGCTCTTCAAGAGAGCGTCGTCGAAGTAGAGGAAGGAGTTTGGTCTCGTCAAGATGTATACTTCTCTTTCTTTATACGAAGGGAGCGTTCAAGAGAATCCATCCACTTGATGAATTCCAGGAAAACTGTAAGCAGATTTCGGTGTCATAAAACGCCTCGTCTGCTTTCGGGATTGCGCTGCCGAAGGGGACATATGGTCATTCCTGTCGTAAGCCCAGTCTCTAATCAGGAATCCTGCCCCTTCCTCGATTTCTGCGGGAATCGGGAAGGCTATATGCTCGAATTCCTGGATTACTTTCCGTCATGCAATTGGGTTAGTTCTCATTGACAAAGTTCTTAATAACACATTTTATCGCATAAGCGGATAAGTAACAAAATTTCGAAAGAGCTCTCATTCATTAGTCAGAGGCTTATCCAGGAAAAAGACTTATAGACTACGTCCATGAAGTCTTTATGTCAATATCATAAGAGCTTGAACTTTCCTTTTCGATCTTCGGTTCTCACTTGAGGATTTCCATTTGAATAATATTATTCCTTTTCTTGGCAAAGAGAATGAAGACAGTCGATTTCCATTCTCTCTCTCTTCCTCGTCGAGGAAAGAATGTAGTATAGAATTAGATGTTCAAGTGACTGCAATACTTAGGTATTTTATCTTCGCGTCATATTACTAATGTAAAGTTCAAGTCATATACGCATATCGTGGTTACCTCTACAGATGGCAACCGAAAGGACTGTTATTTTAAGTGTATTTAATCGGTCCTTCCTGCAAACTTCCAGGAGTTTTCCGGTGTAAGGACAATGCTTGAAGGTATTGTTACAACAACACCAACTCAGCTTCTGCATGTAGCGAATTATGTTTCGCTTAAATATGCCTGCTTGAGAATTTTCTTATGATCGATAATAGTAACGAACCTATTCCTTCGTAGAAGAGAGTAGCTGGTAACTCAGGCAGATAGTGCGAAACGAAACGAGGTTGCTGTCATTGTGGATGACGCAGTATATTTAATCGGTACTCCCGGCAACTTTCCAGGAGTTTCCGATTTAACATTTGGTTAATTAAGCGTAATGTTACGACAACACAAAATCAGCTTCTGTATTAGCGAATTCTGTTTCGCTTAGATATGCCAACTTGAGAGTTTCTGTTCAAATAATGGAAAATCTATTCCTTAGATGAATAGAATAGCTGGCAACTCGGCATAAGACTGCGAGAAGGTGAACATAAGCTGCTGCCTGTAACTGTCACAGTGTCTCACACTGTCACCAACTCAGTGTTAGGTAGCTCGTTGTACTGCTCAGTCGGTTACGTCTCTCTCTCCCGCGGGATTGATTTACGAACCGTATCTCTGCCCTACAATCATGACTTTCGCCTCGGGTTGAGGGGATTTCTGGTAATCATGAATAAACGACTTCCTTTTGCTAAGAAATTTTCAACAGAGATATCTCTTAGACATGTTCGGCGCTGCTTACCGCACTGTAACAGAATTCTGTACGAGTCTACCGCAGCATAGCACTATAATAATGCTCTCCTGCTTATGCAAAGCGCAGCCTTATTAGGGAAGGAAGCATGCTTAGTGAGGGAATGGATGAGTCTGCTGGGGACCATTTCCTCGCTGGAGAAGCTTGTTTCCCTGAATAGACTGCAATTCAGGACCTCTACAGTTTTTCCTACAGGAGAACTGAAATAACATCAAAGATCTAGAGATAATTCTAAAACGTCTCTCAATGGGTTTAAGGATCACCTCAGGTGATAATGAGAGGGAGCCAGGCATCCGGACAGAGGTCCTGGCACATAATCTAAAAGAATTGGAAGCAATCTGGTTGGCTCTCCAGTTCCTCGAAGAGTGAGGTTTTGGTCGAGTGGTCCAAATCATCTCAGATAATTCCGCAGCTCTCTCATATCCCAAGCAAAAGAGAGATGGTTATCGGCATAGGCACGGAACGTAACGATCCTTAAGAGGTTCGTTACACGATTGCACGTCCGTGCGGATCTTCTCGATCGACGGCAGCAACTACTG
>NC_061103.1:230409-280670 GCF_015104395.2 Macrobrachium nipponense | reverse complement strand
AAGGCCGTGTGTGCAGAGAGGTGCATTTTCTTCGTGTTCCCCAATTTGTGTCGTTTACTTTGGTATTAGGCATGAACTTGTAATTTAGGCCAGTGTTCCCTTAAGGCTCAGCTGTACTGTAAGGGGACAGAGTGTAGAGTAAGTAAGAGTAGATCATGAGATTGTATATACTTTAGTTTTGTAATAAAATTTGTAAAATTCTGCCTCCATTTTTCATTGGTCCTGTGAATTGGAGTTATCCCCGTTGCGAGGGAATAATTCGCAACACTGTCAGTAAGTAATTAAGTGCATTCGTTGCTTTATTTAAATAACTTTTCAACTCCCACCGGAACCAGTACATTTCCGGTGACGTCATTAGTCACGCCCCATCTTAATTGGTTGATCACGTCCATTACCACACCTGTTTGGGTGAAAATTAATTCTAACGAGGTAATGGACGTGATCAACCAATTAAGATCACCAGAAGGCGGTAAAAGAAAAAGTCCGCCAACTACTGAAGGAGGGACTTCTTTGAGAGAGGTCGAGAGAGAAGCAGAGAAGGAACAGAGTTTTCCAGAAGGTGAGGTGGCAAGACTCACCAAGCCGTGGGGAAGAAAGCTTCAAACATCAAGACTTCACCTCTACTCTCAAGTCAAACTTGTAAAGTTTACTGTATATTTTTATTGATGGGAATGAAGTAAGAAAAACAACGTTGTGTCTTTCTAAGCATCCTGAAACTACAAGAATCCAAAAAATCTACAATCTACATTATAAAAAGACTAGTATTGTACAATGGTGTCATACAATACAAGTAAAATAAAAAGGAACAAATATAAACTAATCCTTGCATTTGTGACAGCTGAGAACAAGCAATAAAAGCAAGTGTATGACATTATCATCACCTTCCACAAAATCCTTGACATTTCACCAAACTAATTCAAAACTTCATTGTCCAGTAAATATCACTTCAATTTAGCAATAAAACTGACACAACAATCAAACGCTAAAATAACATCCTTTTTACACAATATATGTAGCTACTGTACAATTCGCTGTTCCAGTAGTGGCCTTAGGATGGAATGGAATATAGAGTTGGCAAAAGGCCAAGAACTGTGACCTATGAGGTCATTCAGTGCTGGAAAGGAAGTTGAGGGTAGGTGGGTTTGAGAGGTGAAACAGGAGGAAACCCTCGCAGTTGCACTGTGAAATAATTGTTTAGAGAGGGTGGATAGCAAGATGGAAGAAAGATAATATAAATGGAGGTATAGAAAAAGGACTGAATGGGGTTGTAGCTAGGGGCCGAAGGTATGCTGCAAAGAACTTTTAGTAATGCCTACAGAGGTCTGTGAGTGCACTATTCCCCCTACAGGGACAGCAAAACATCCCTTTGAATAACGAGACTACAAACATGCGTTATGTACACCAAAAACAAATAAATAAAAAGTTAGAACTTGTCTCAACGTATGTAAATAACCAAAACTAGACAATACAAAACCAAGTTGCCACATACTGCAATATGTACTTATACGTCCCATGCTCTCACCGCAATCAATATCGCCAACAAACACAATCTGCAAAGGAATCAAATTATAAACCAAGGTCCGGTTAGCAGCGGTTACCAGACAGAAAGCTGGTCAGTCACTTCCGTGTAATCAGAAAGGAAGAGAAAGCCTGTCGAGTCCACCATGAAGATTTGAAAGAGAGAGAGAGGGAATATACTACAATTTGGGGCGAAGGCCCAAATAAGCACTGGAGCTTATGACGTCATTCCGCGCTGAAAGGAAATTTGAGTAAGAGGTGTAATAGGAGGAAAACTTCACAGTTGCACTATAAATCAATTGTTGGCTGAGGGTGGAGAGTAAGATGGAAGAAAGCAAATATGAATAGAGTTGAACTAGGGGCTGAAGGGACACTGCAAAGAACCTTGAGTAATGCCTAAAGTGCAGCACGAGAGGTGCACTGTTGTCATTACCCCCCCTACGGGGCTATTAAGTTTTGAGGAAAGATCCCTACACTGATCCATTTTTACATCACTTTTGCAGAATTGATGGGTAGACCAAGCTTTCTGCAGGCCTCTGATAAATATTAACAACCTCTGCAAGGACAGTGAATTATATGCAACAATAGCAAAATCAAAATTAAGTGATATTCATCTCTACGTACCACTGCTTTTTAATAACGACCCATGAAACTGCTCAACACTCCAGCAGCCATACAACTGTACATGTCAATAAAAAGAAAACCACAACTCATGGTGGAGTATCAGTAATATAACGAAACCAAGTAAATAATAAAAACTAGACTTTTTGAAATCAAATAAATAATAAAAACTCAACTTTTCTTGATAAAACAAACCTAGAGAGCTAATTTGCTTATAAAAGTTCCCCACCTCAAAGAAAAAAAATTATATGCGTATGTTTTTTAAAGGAATGTTTTGCTAGTAAACTCATTCCTCATTTTCTTATTTTATCTTTTATAGTTTTGTACAAGAGTATTCTGTCATGTAAGTTAGTTCATCAAATTTACAAGACAGAATTCTTTGAGGATTCATGTGCTCAAAAAACACTCAAGGATAGCTAGTATTCAGTGGCATGCAGTTCCTAGGCGACGATGACCAATGACCACCAACCATTGCCTAATGGACTTTAACAACCAAGGTCATCTATCAAGCTTCATCAGTTAGGGCTGGGGTGACCGAACATCTTTTTCACCATCTTGCTTAGTGGCAGAATTAAGTCAAATGGAGTTCGAGCAAATGATGATGATGATGATGAGTTAGTTGTTAGTCCCACAAATGCCGAGCCTTAACATAACATTAAGGTTTCATTACCATAAACTACTTGAATGTGAATTAGTTGTGTTTATGTCTGGGAGCAATGATCTATTTATATGTTTGCAAATGCTGGGGCAAGTTTTTTTTTTATTTAATATTTGTTTTCATAATGCAAAATCTAAAAATCTAACAATCACTCAGAATAACATACGATTTACAATTGCATCCAAAACTGTCTTTCTAGTTAGCAATTTCTTTAAAAATGACATCTTAAATCAATAAAGTAATTTAATTTTTATTTGCACTGATACAAAATCTCCCAAGGAAATATCATGGCATGAGTGTGCTTTAGAGAAATACTGAATTTCTCTTCTAAGTAGCGACCTAGTGTCAGCAACGAGAACCTAAATGTTCTTTCTACCAGTTTCTATATGACCTGTCTAGTGTTTGTTGCCGAAAGTGTGTCCATTCACAGGATATAAATACATATCATACATGTGTGTGTGTGTATATATTCATCTACAATGCTACCTTTTATGTAAGGCACTAGAATTAAAGGATAATTTTGATCCATAAGTATTGCAAATATCTTTCTCAACGCTTCTTTGCATAAACTTTAACTTCTGTTAATTGAAGACGTTCCTTAAGGTTAGAATTTTTATAAATGGCAACATATCTGCCATCAACTCCACTGAAGTCGGAACAAATGATATGTCCTTGGGCGAGGCTGTAAGGTCCTTGGTAAGTTGCCATGAGGATGTAGGAAGAGAAGTTGCCATCTGTCTTCAAGGTTGATCCTATTCGAACCTGTACAGTAACAGTCCTCATTAGTAAATTAGTGCCCAGTGATCTGTGGGGTGAGCAGCCAGATTAAAATGAATGGCCAATGGATAACAAAGAAAAGACGATTTGAAAAACGACAAGGGAGGAAGACTGGTGACACAATTGAAAGGATAACTTGTAATAAGCAATTCTCTTGTCAAATAAATTCAAGTAAATGAAAACGAGTCATATCTCTTTTCTTAGTTAACCTCAAATGATTACGGTAAACACAAGTTAGTGTTTAATTGTAAATTATATGTCTATTACTTAAATCTATTCAAACTTGTTACATAGTTAAATAGATAAATGTAATTTTGGGCAGAATTTCTAGTTGATGATAAAGAGCATTGTGTCAAATGCACTTTTTGAAATAAAAAGGTGCTAACCATAAATTGCTCCAAAAGTATCCTCTATAGCATTCCGCCTTTCCCATGAGTTCATCAATTATAGTAGGTAGGTGTGGGTTGCAATTACCTTTATCTTGGAGTTCAAGAACCTTTCTATAAGGTTAAGGACATGTGTCCTTAAGAGACACCTTGTGCTCAATCTCAACACTGAGCAGAGTCACCAGAAAGACTTACTGTTTCTTGCAAGAAGAAGAATTTAAAACGAATCTTTATACATAAGCAACAAAAGCTGGACGTTACCTAATTGCACAAGAATGCCGAGGAGCTCTTCCCAGAATATATATGAATATATATATATATATATATATATATATATATATATATATATATATATATATATATATATGTTCAGGAATTCCCCCAAGATATTGTTCAAGAACAAGTAATTCTTCTAACTCATCAAAAGTTTTAACTTTGGCAGTTTCTAACCAACGTTTAAAACATCTCACTTTGTAAGCATAATCTAAGAAGGTTCCCTTCTCATCTTTTCTTAAACTTCTGAATCTTTCATTGTAGTACTCTGGGGTCATCTGGTAAACTTGTAGCACACTGTGTTTAAGTACCATGTAGTCTTTACACTGATCAGCTGTTAAGGCTGGATAAGCACTTCTCCCTTTACCAATTAACACACTTTGTAGCAAAACTGACCATTTATCTTCTGACCATCCCATACCTGAAGCTACTTTCTCAAAGTGATAAAAAACTCATCTGGAGCTTCTTCAGTAAACTTAGGCATTAACTTCTGTACTCTTACTACATCAAATACAGGGTCTTGATTACCTTGGTTGGGGTTAGATGGTGTCACAGGTATTGTGGATCTAGCTCTTATCAGTTACATCTCCATTTCAAACCTGCTTTTTCTTCTTCTCTTTCTCTTCTTTTTCTTTTCTCTCTGTCTTCTCTTTTTCTTTCAGCTTGAATTTTCAGCTTAATAAAATTCTCTTCTGCTTCAATGCCTCTAAGCTCTAACTCTGCACCACTTCTCTCTTTCTTTTCTTCTCGCTTATTTATAAGATCAGCACGTGCTGCATTCAACAACTCTTGAGCCAATTCTAACTCATCTTCATCAGTTATTCTACCAGAGTCTATCAATGATTCCATAGCAATACATCGTATTTGTGCCTTTACCATACTAGTAGACACATAACCACCACATGCCACTGCTAAAGCGCTCCACTGTGCCTTAGTCAGAGTGGTTTCAGATAACACTTAGATGGAAGGGGCTGCTAAAAATTCCTGAACCTTGAAATGAGCCATTTTCTCTAAGTTATCAATTAACAATTCAATACAATAAATGCAACACAAAAATTATATGGCCACTCTCCTAACAAAATATATCCCTAACACCACCAGTGTGTGACTAGAGTGACCATTAATACTTGTGACGAAGTGCCAAGTATCTGTTTACTAACCTTACCAATCATTAAATGAGTACCTCACAACAGCCAGACACCCGAACCTTCATCACAGGTAATAAACGACTGAATACTCTAGAGTGACCATTAATACTTGTGACGAAGTGCCAAGTATCTGGTTACTACACTTACCAATAATCAAATGAGTACCTAACAACAGTCAGACACCTGAACCTTCATCACAGGTAATAAACGACTGAATACTCTATAGGCAACAGTGATCCCTTAAACAACTAACCAGTATTGCAGAAAATCAGACTAATTTCATTAAAACAGGTGTGAGGTAATCTTATGTAAATAAATTAATTAAAGGGCATCACTCCATCAACAACTTTAAAAGTCTAAGTATTTCCTTGATTTCAGAAGTCTAAGTACTTCCCTGGTTCTAACTCACTTCAAGTAAATTGAAGGAAAACAGGTCAATTACCACTCTAACTATTAGTTGCAACTAATAAATTTTCATAACACTTTACTTTGGTACCAATTATTTCTTTCTGCTGCAGCTAACTCCAAAAATTTCACCAATTCACAATATTTCAAAAAAGAAAATAAAAGGTGCCATTACACACTTGTACAATGTTTGTTCAGATTCCACAAAAAGCACTAAATAATACTAAATAATTCTAAGAAATATCAAATCTGAAATCTAAAAGTTACGAGTGACCAATTTACGTTACGTTAAATGAAATCAAAAGTGGCGGGAGAGAGAGAGAGAGAGAGAGAGAGAGAGAGAGAGAGAGAGAGAGAGAGAGAGAGAGAAAGAGAGCAATCTAAATGCCAGGAATTCAAAGACTGTAATGAACGCTTTTGCTCTCTCCTTGTATGGGCAACTTCAAGAGACTGACGGGCTCAAATCGTTTTTGACACGCAAAAGATGGTGCAATCTTTCCAGAAGCTTCTAATATAACGTAACTTTACAGAAAAATCGTGAACTCTTCATGCGGTATTCGGCAAAGACATACACGTATGAAACCAGTCATGTACGTTGTATGCTTAACAAAGACACGTACTCGATTGAAACAGAAGTCCCTTATCAGACGTGATGACAGGTTATGAAAACAAATCAGAGATCTTGAGTTCCTCTAATCACACGTGTAGACAGGTTTCCAAAACAATTTCTATCTTGGAACAGACAAAGTTTATCTCTCTCTCTTTTCACAGTCTACGTTATATACTTTTACATTATGTTATGCGAAATCTGAACATACATTTTTAGACATCCTATAACTCTAAGCTAAATAAGGAATCTGAAAATGTTGCAAAACTCTTTTCTAACATTTCATACAGTCAAAGAGAAGATATATGAGTTATATAAGTTGCAGCATATATATATATATATATATATATATATATATATATATATATATATATATATATATATATATATATATATATATATATAAGCGAATCTCACAGCAAAATGATAGTCAGAAATCCAAGCGCTTTCGTCTTTACTCAGACGAAAGCGCTTGGATTTCTGACTATCATTTTGCTGTGAGATTCGCTTATATATATATATATATATAATATATATATTATATATATATATATATATATATAATATATTATATATTATATATATATATATATATATATATATAATATATATATATATAATATTATATATATGCTGCTACTTATATAACTCATATATCTTCTCTTTGACTGTATGAAATGTTAGAAAAGAGTTTTGCAACATTTTCAGATTCCTTATTTAGCTTAGAGTTATAGGATGTCTAAAAATGGATGTTCAGATTTCGCATAATATAATCTAAAAGTATATAACGTATACTGTGAAAAGAGAGAGAGATTAACTTTGTCTGTTCCAAGATAGAAATTGTTTACTCGTTTGATTAGAGGAACTCAAGACCCCCGACTTGTTTTCATAACCTGTCATCACGTCTGATAAGGGACTTCTGTTTCGATCGAGTACGTGTCTTTGTTGAGCATAAAACGTACATGTCTGGTTTCATATGTGTATGTCTTTGCCGAATACCGCATGTAGATTTCACGATTTTTCTGTAAAGTTACGTCATATTAGAAGCTTCTGGAAAGATTGCACCATCTTTTGCGTGTCAAAAACGATTTGAGCCCATCAGTCTCTTGAAGTTGCCCATACAAGGAGAGAGCAAAAGCGTTCATTACAGACTTTGAATTCCTGGCATTTAGATTGCTCTCTCTCTCTCTCTCTCTCTCTCTCTCTCTCTCTCTCTCTCTTCTCTCTCTCTCACCACTTTTGATTTCATTCAACGTAACGGAAATTGGTAACTCGTAACTTTTAGATTTCAGATTTGATATTTCTTAGAATTATTTAGTATTATTTAGTGCTTTTTGTGGAACCTGAACAAACATTGTACAAGTGTGTAATGGCACCTTTTATTTTCTTTTTTGAAATGTTGTGAATTGGTGAAATTTTTGGAGTTAGTTGCAGCAGAAAGAAACGATTGGTACCAAAGTAAAGTGTTATGAAAATTTATTAGTTGCAACTAATAGTTAGAGTGGTAATTGACCTGTTCTCCTTCAATTTACTTGAAGTGAGTTAGAACCAGGGAAGTTCTTAGACTTCTGAAATCAGGGAAATACTTACTTTTAAAGTTGTTGATGGAGTGATGCCCTTTAATTAATTTAATTACATAAGATTACCTCACACCTGTTTTAATGAAATTAGTCAGATTTTCTGCAATACTGGTAAGTTGTTAAAGGGATCACTGTTGCCTTTAGAGTATTCGGTCGTTTATTACCTGTGATGAAGGTTCAGGTGTCTGGCTGTTGTTAGGTACTCATTTAATGATCGGTAAGTGTACTAACCAGATGCTTGGCACTTCGTTACAATATAATCTATGTGTGCGTGTGTGTGTGTGTGTGTGTGTGTGTGTGTGTGTAATCCCTTTTCAACTTCTATTTTCCTATTCCTTTACATGGTGATTCACAATCAGCTACTATGTCCAATCTGTATCTTTTGAATTCATTTTCTTCATGTTCTATCCTTCCAATTTGATTTAGGGGTCTTATGATCCAATTTCTCATTTTCAATTTGTCTTTAGTATTTATAAACCACGGGACCTTAGCATCCCATATGCCTGGGCCTGGGGCTATTTCTGAGTTGTGCCCATCTATTTGTGTGATAAAATCCAAAAAAGATTCAATGACTAATACACTAAAGGATTATCAGTTACAAGCTGACCAAGGCTAATAACCCCAGCTGTTGCCTAGTGGTTCTTAGCTAAAGCTATCTACCAGACTTGAAGATGAGAAGATCAAGCGCTCAGCACCATTGTATTTCATTGCTTAATCAAAAACCGAGCTGACTACAGGTATACGTACTGACAAGCCATGTTTGAAGGTGTTTGCTTAATTGGCAAGACAGATTTGCTATTCATTGAGAATCAATACCTACCTGAATCAGTGAAGCCAATGGAGAGGTGGCTATGAGGATTTGGAGAAGAAATCTTTCTAAAAGGTAAATACACAAAGGAAGTATTTGCCTGGAAGATATTTCCATCTGACATTAGGAACAAGATTCACTTCATCAGAATGTTGCTATGTGTATATTTGTACGTTATGTATGAACCTGTTTTGTCTTTTGACAACTAATGAAGACAGTTCCTGAGTTCCTGTTGTATGGCCATACCTCAGGGATGAAAAGGCATATCTCCTCTCTTCAGCAACTAGCCAGAAAATAGCCTATCAGAAACTATCATTGTTAGTCATAATGCGGTACATCAAATTTGCCTAAAGTAAATAATATCAATCTGTCTGAGGGAAGAGCCAGATTCAAGAGTGATGTTAATCTTATGCACTATGCATTACTGGAAGCTGTAAAATATCATCTGATACAGGCACTGAGAACAAGAAGAGGTTGATCAACATAAGTAATACGAGCATAGAATTGGGCTAAAATACACTGGATGTGACAGTACAGATTCATTCAAATATAATGGAAAACTCAGTCCTGTCACAATTTTGCTTTCCGATTTAGAGATTTATCTCAAGTTGTGAACTGGGACACATAGGAAGATCTCACTGACAGAATAAACTTCTTCACAGTGTGATGTATGTCCAACCAAAGCTGTCAGACATTGACAATCTGTGTATGCTTTGCATAAATAAGTTATTTGCCCACTAGAATTGTCTCTTTTCATTCGGGAATGTCAAAATGTCGTTCATACTACCTTGTCAAGAAGTACAACCACCAAGTGGTAATCTGAATGAGAGCACATGTTCCAAAGAATCAGACTGGAAAAATGATTGAATGTTATAGCAGGCAAGATGTTGTTATACTCCCATTTGGTCCCAAGGAGACAGTCTCCAACAAAATCTAGCTGATATAACAGTTGCTGTGAGTCTCTTTAGAACTATATTTCACTATCAACCTAGTTTATGTATGTACGTACATTACATCATTTGGAATTTGTTTGACAAATGATGTTACAAGCAGAAGCCCTGGTTGAATAAGTTACCATTTGGTATTTTAAGTATCAGGAAATATTTGAAAGTAAAATTGTGTCATTTGCAGCATTCCTTTGGTTTGTGCTTGTCATGAAAAAATAAGTGCACTATTTTTCCATGACTCAATTCTGCCTGGGCCCCATACGTAAAAAACTCCACATATGCCGATTGGTGGCAGGAACGTGATGGTTCTTGATCAGACTGCATTATCCTCATAGAAATTATTGATTCGTAGATTTTGAGGTCAGTGGATTTATTGATTTGTTTAAATTTTAACTCATCAAAACGAAATAAGTTCTTATAGTAAGATTCAAAGATACAAAAAATGACTAGCTTGCAAGAGCACGACCCTACTTCTAACCCCTTGGAGCATCCTTCATTCGAGAGCACTGATTGAGATGGATGTTCAATGGTGAGCACCAGCTAAAGCGTGATATCTTTGCTTTCTACGAGGCAGTTGTGAGTGAAATGCATTACATTAGTTATCAGTTAAATCCTAGCCATTGTTGGCATAATGTTTCAGCTAATGATTTCTGTGATAGTGGTGTTATCTAATATCATGATTGAATTGATTTTTTCTGTAAGATAGTGAATTTCTTAATGTTCTGGAAGGTTCTTGTGGTCACGTGACCATGCAATACTTTGTGTTATTGTAAGGGCAATAAGGCTCCTTTTTTTCCATTTGTATATGTCTTTATAATTGTAAACATGAGAGTAGGATCTATATATTTTTAACAAAATTGTAAAATCATAGACATTTATAATTCAGTTGTCTTTGTGCATGGGCTGGGTACTTTCCCATCAGGTAGGTCTATCTGCCAATACTATCTGGCACGATCTAGTGAGTTAGTCACTGAATAATTCGTAACAGTATTCAAAGCCAGTACTAATATATTTTAGTGCTACAATAACTAAATAATTGCTTAATAACTGAATAGAAATGCACAATATCAGAAAGTATTTGATAAAACACCAACATATGACACTATATCATATTTTGGATAGAGTGTAGCCTACATTCAACCACTGAATATTGGTTTAGCTGCTAAGGTCAGCAACCATCACAGAGCCCCCTTGCAGTTGTCGTGAGTCACTAATATCAACTGACTCATGTAGTCAAGGTCATCCCCGGCATTGTTATTGTAAGCACTTTTCCTTATCAAAAGTAAACCAGAGCTCAACAATACATCATGTTTAAGAGCAAGGGTATGACGGTTGGATCAAATAGAACTTAACACCTTAAGAGTGAGTGGTTATATTTAAATACATAAAGTAATGTTCATTCATTTGTCATTATTTGATTAATTACTGGTAGTGTATGTCATGAAAAAATGTGCATTATTTTCTCATGACTTAATCTAGCCGCTCCCCATATGTTTTCCCACATATTCACTTTGGAGGCAAGAACGTGATGGTTCTCATGTGTATTTTTGCATTTTTATTTCCAAGTCACTCTGGCTTCCAGTGGAACGCTCTCCTGTGTGTTATAGTAAATGAATTTCTATATATAAGAAAAGGATATGCCCTTTTGATTTTATATAAGAAAAGGATATGCCCTTTTGATAAATCAAAATTCTAACATAATTGACTAGTCCGTTGGTACAAAAAGGCCCCACAGGCCGTAATCGCCCTCTCTCATTAGCTTCTAGTCATCCAATTAATATCAATTGGGCAGAGGGAGCTCCAGGGTTAACTTGTACATTTTCACGCTGAAGGAAGTAGCGAGAGACTAGAGTGACTTCGGTGACCATGACCCTGTATAGTAAGTAATTGTTGCATATCTTTGCCATCATTGGCTTTATTGAATTGTAAAGTGCCTTTCGATTAAGCCAAATTGTATCGGAATCATGTACCTGAGATTATTGCAGTGAATTTTGTGTTCCTTTTGAGATTTTCTTGGATTCTTGGGGTCATGTGGCCTGTGTGTTTGGTACAGTAAAGTGTAATTAACATAGTTTTTGTTCAGTCACCTTGTAAATTTGTAAATATGGTATCAGAGAATTATTTTTTGTAATAAAATCAACAAAATCCTATGCGTTTCCATTGAGCTGTCCTTGTGTAAGGGCTGGGGCTTTTCCCTGAAGGTAGGACTATCCCCTTTATAACATCAAGGCTGAAGTAGTACTCTTTCGTTGAAGTATTTCGCGACATTTTTGGTCCTTCGAACCGGATAGTCCTAAAGAACCAGTGCCCGAGCAATGGCAGCTCTAGTATGGTATTCAATGTATTGATAATTGGTCACTTGCAACTGCCCTCCAATCTTCTGTGAAACGAGGGGAGTGGAAGTCATAACATAAAGTTACCATAGGCTAGGTGCTCTGCAACAGAGCCTAGTTAGTTTTGTTGCCCACATTAGGGGTTATTTAGAAGCAAGAGCCTGTGCCAGTGCAAGGCTAGCATTACCGTTGTTTTCACCCTCATGTGTGATTCGTATTTAGTTGAACTGTGAAATTAATTCACCGTGACTGGGCAGGAAAAAGCAATCAGGAGGAAATTGTTAAAGTAATATTAATTAGCGGCGGTGTAATTTCCATTGCAGCATTTGAATTGTTAACAACCTCAAAATGGCGGCCACCACAGTACCTCAAATTGAGTCACTAATGGTCCTCCTGACTGCCATGATCACTCAAGCCCCAAGGAATCTTTTGGATTTGCTAAGCAAAAAAGTATATCAAAATTTGTTAGAAAGAGTTCAAGCTGATGAACAGCAATTAAGATCTTTATATTCAACACACCCTGTTAAATTGGAGCCCTCAGTCAAAAGTAAAGTAACTGTAACCTTAGAGTAAGCGGGTTAGACTATAACCTTGTTATTAAGCCGTATCGACACTTTGACTAACATATCACAGCCAAAAACCTGGCTGCCATGACTGAAAGAATAGCCAATGCCCACATTCAAAGGCAAAAAGAGCAAATTCACCACCTTTAGAGAATTGTTCAATGTGCGTTCATCAATGTAGTGATTTGGATGATGCGGGTAAATATACTAATCTACTGGGATCACTAGAAGGAGAGCCACTCAAAGTAATTCAGTCTTTGAATGTAGCCACTGCAAATTATCACATTGCCCTAGACTTATTGGAGAAGTATTACGGGAACCAGCAGCAAACATTGGTGATTTTGCATTGGCAACTGGCTGACATTTTTGTGCCTGAGTGTAATTGTGTTGAACTCAAAAACTTACATATTGAGCTCCCCATTCTAATTGAGCAAATGAAATGTCTCAGCGGATCCCCTTTGGATTAAGGTATGCTACTGAGACTCATTAACCAAAAACTGTCCCAGGGTCAAGTGTATCAAAAAGTAGTCGAGTATCTCCGTAAGTGCAACTTTTCCTTAGATGAACAGTTCGAGGCATTAGATTTCCTCATCTGCAGCATGGAAGAAGATTCCTTGCAACAAGAAGACTTGTCGTCGATAGCACAAAAAAAGGGGTTGGAAGCCAAAGTAACACATGGAACAACGTGCCCATTTTGTAATGACAAAAATACCGCCTTTGTTTCCAGGCATGGCATTAGACAATGTAACAACAAGAGAAATTATAATTAGTGTGATGGATGCCATCACAGCTTAATTTGTGAAAGAGATAACCCCCAAATTAGGTCTGTTGCAATTTCCACCAACCGTTCGAGTTATCAGTCCTCCCTTAAACCTTCACATGTAGTTTCACATCCAGTCAAAAGCCAAGGTTCTAACAGTAAAGTCAATCAGAAAACTCAATCAAAGTCAAAAGATGAAAAACCATGTGTAACTGCTAAAATGGTCAAGGATGAGCCTTTAACCAAACTTCCAACCACTTTATTACCCACTGCTACAGCTACAGTGTACTCTCGTGATACAAGTAGTCAGCATAGCTTCATTTCAAGTTGGCTATGTAAAAACCTACAACTGCCAGTATTCAAACAAGTGTCATTAAATATTGCACCTTTTGGTTCTCAAATTGTTTGAAATAATTTTGATGTTGTATTGTGTTGTATTCACATAGGCCCAAGAGTGATTCGTACCAAACTTGTTGTTCACGACAACGTTAATACTCCTATTCACAAAGTCGGTCTTTCCAATGTAGAAACTCATTTGCAAAGAAAGGGTTGTACTATGGCCGATGAACAGATTCATGGCAACCTTCTTAATAATGTTAACATTCTTATTGGGGATGACTATTTTAATTTGTTTGTTCTGGGGATGGACAAAATCGATGAAGTGAGCTTGTTTGTCACTCACAATACCGTACCACCATATGGACAAGTCCCACGGTGGGCCCTAGAGGGGGTAGATGTCTCAGTTGTATGCACTTTACTAGTATGTTGCGTTTCCGAAGAGATCGATGTCGATATGTGGTGGAAGTTAGGCACCATAGGAATTGCAGTACTTCAGAACTTGCTGCCATGCAAAAGGTCCAGAGCAGTATCATCAGTACCAAACGTGGGTACCAAGTTAGCCTACCGTTTCGGAGGTTTGAACGCCTTGATAGTTTCTCAAAGAGCCTAGCTACCGTAACGATTATGAGAACGTCCAACAGACTTATCTGTCAGCAAGGTTCATTAGGGAGGTCACTGATCCCAAAATTGAAGGATATTACTTGCCTCACTTTGGTGTGAAAAACAGTCTGACGACACCTTTGTGTATTGTGTTTAATGCTTCCTCAAAAGTCAAAAGGGAACTTTCGCTAAATAATTTCTTGTATCCTGGTCCTAATTTGGTAGAACTATTGTACCATCTACTCCCTGAGTTCTGCCGAGATCCATATGCCTTAGTCTCAGATATTTCTAAAGTATTCCATAAAGTTTTGCTGCATCCCAATGATACTAAATATACTTGTTTCTTATGCGGTGGAAGCCTAAACGAATGGCCACGTACACCTGTACTGTAGTAGTTTTTGGGATAACTAGTAGTCTGTAACTACAACAAGTGCTCCAAACCCATCGCCGAGAGAGGGGAAGGGAAGATCTTACCAAATCCTTTTATGTGGACAATTATATACAGACATACAATACTAAAGAACTAATGGAAAGTGAATATTGCCAAGTCAAATCCTTGCTCGATGAGGCTCACATGCCATTAATGGGGTGGGCAAGTAATAGTAGGGAATTTGACCAGCAGATAGGTTGCAAGGAACCAGTAGAGATAACTGTGTTGGGAGTGACCAGGGATAGAAAGGAAGATATATTGAGTCTGAAGCCTAGGAATGAACAGAGTAGAGAAATAAGTGATAACAACCTCATGAAACGAAAGTTACTGTCCCTCTTAGTGGCCAATTTTGACCCATTAGGGCTAGTTAGTCCCATTTTTGTCAGGGGAAAAATTCTCCTCCAGGAACTGTGGGAAGCCGGGGTGGGCTGGGACGATGTACTGTCAGAAAACCATTAATTAGAAGCCAGTAAAGTCCTCGAGGAGTTTGAAAATGTCCACACTTATAAGTTCAAGCAAGGGATTATCTTGGAAGATAGTGAATTGCATTTGTTTACCGATACATCCAGTATGCCTACGGCACTGTAGCCTACATCAAGCGGAGACCAGGACAGGTAAATCTATTAACTTCTAAAATTAGGGTTACGCCCCATAAGCTAGCAAAATTAACAATTCCCAAATTAAAGCTCTTAGCCTTACGGGTAGGATTTAGGCTAGGAAAGCATTTGCTTAAATTATTGAATTTTTCAACCATTGTGATCTGGACTGATGGCAAGGTAGCTATGGCCTGGGTGGGCAGCAAGGTTACAAATAAGAATACTTTCATATCTAACCAAGTGGGGGACAGTGTTTCGATCTAACAGGAGTTTGGCATCAAACTGAGATACGTCCCCACCAAACAAAATCCATCTGACATCCTGACCCTAGGTTCTACATTACATGACCTGAAAACCAACTGCTTATGGCATGAGGGACCAGCCTTCCTGCGCTAAGAGGGGACAACTGTGCCGTATGCCGAAGAAGGCGAATCTCCCATCCGACGGGGGAGGGCTTCATCCTCACGCATGTCCCCAGTGTACATCAAGGGGCGGTCATTAACAACAGTCTCTGCATCCTTTATGAGGGTTCGCAGCTGTTCTTAGCTGAAGATTTTATGGTGTAGTGTGGTAGCCTACGTCCTTTTGACTACCCCATTCAGTCTCTCGAAGAATCCCCTTTTCCAGAGAGACCTGGGAGTCTGGAAAATCCACTTTATTCCTGTACTGTGCAGGAATTGTCTAGTGATGTCCTCATCACTAGATACTTGCTGCACGGAAGGTCATCGCGTTTTATCACTGTACACAGTAAAATGAAGGTATCAGCGTCCAAACTGCTGCAGTTGTCTAAATACACTACATGGCTGGCTTAACCGGTGATGATCAGAATGTGCCCCACTCCCTCTTCTACTGGGATGGGGCCCGTGTGGTCTACGCCAACTTTGTCAAAGGGACGTATCATGAATGCTCAGTTAGTCGGGAGGGATGGAGGTGGTGGTTGCTGGAGAAGAGGCTTGAAGGCCATGATACATCCTCTACAACTCCTTACTACTCTCTTGGCGGTAGCCCTCAACCCTGGGCTCCAACACTCCTGCTGGAAGAGTCATCAGAATATAAATTCCACAATTCATATGAGGTAACTCATTTATACCACGGGAAGAGCTCCCTCATTAAAACTCCTGACGGAGTGTTGAACAATTGATTGCCATTGCTAGGCAACCATTTATCGTTGCTACTCTTAGCTTAACTGGTTGGTTTCATAACACATTTATGTTGCTATTCATATCTTAACTGGTTAGTTTTGTAACATTTATTCCATCTCTTTATGATTGCTACATAAACCATTTACACAATGAATCATTTGTGTTATCCTGACTTCTACCATTGATGATGGTACCGATAGTAATATGCCCTGTGACGAGCACTGAGTTGATTGCAAGTCCCTTGAGAGGAATTTTGAATGTATTTTTGTCGTGACTTGTTGCATTAATATCGACTGAATCATGCTTGATTGCTCTTGATATTAATGCCATGCTATTGATATGATATTATTCATGTGCTGGAATTGCCTTTTTCATATGATCATTGCTGTGCCATGATGTGGCCAGTGTTGCTATTGCATTGCTTTTTTGAAGTTGGTATGTTGCATTCTGTAATTGCTTGAATTTGCTTGAACTGTGTTTTGTCCATTTTATATTGCTATTTTTGCATTGATTGAGTTACACTTTGTACATTGCCTTGATGTTGATTACTTTTGATGTTGATGTTTTGTACCTTTGCCATTTGTCGAGTGATTACTCAGTACTGTAACTGTACATGCCATCGAGAGCTATATGGGTGTCGTAGCGCTCAACAATTTCACAAGACCATGTTTGCTTGCCTTGTGGCCTGCCTTTGCCTCACCCCTTTTTCTGTGGAAGGTGGAGGATGTCGTGAAAAAAATACGTGCACTATTTTCTCATGACGTACTCCCGCCACTATTATGTTTTTCCGCCCTTGTTGACAGGCAAGGTTCCACGTATTCACTTTGGAGGCAAGAACGTGATGGTTCTCTTGTTTGTTTGTTTGTTTGTCCAAGTCACTCTGGCTCCCCGTGGAACGCTTTCCTGTGTGTTATTGTAAATTAATTTCTATATATAAGAAAAAGATATCTCCTTTTTATAAATCAAAATTCTAGCATAATTGACTAGTCCGCTGGTACAAAAAGATCCCGCAGGCCGTAATCGGGCAGAGGGAACTCAAGGGTTAACTTGTACATTTCCACATGGAAGGGGATTGCGAGATACTAGAGTGACTTCGGTGACCATGACCATGTACAGTAAGTAATTGTTGCATATCTTTGCCATCATTGGCTTTAGTGAATTGTAAAGTGCCTTCGATTAAGCCAAATTGTATCGGAATCATGTACCTGAGATTATTGCAGTGAAATTTTGTGTTCCTTTTGAGATTTTCTTGGACTCTCGGGGTCGCGTGGACACATTGTGTCTTCGGTACAGTAAAGTGTAATCTAACCTCATTTTTGTTCAGTAACCTTTTAAATTTGTAAATATGGTATCAGAGAATTATTTTTTGTAATAAAATCAACTAAATTCAGTGCATTTCCCTTCAGGTAGGACTAGCCCCCTCATAACATCGAGGCTGAAGTAGTGCTCTGACGTCGAAGTATTTCGCGACAGTGTATACTTGTATCGAAAATAACAACTGACTACCAAAGGATCACTGGCAACAACAAAACAGATATTGCTTTTTTTTTATCGGTATTTCCTGATTACAAGAGAATATGCCAGTTGTATCAGAATTCGCTCACAGAGCAAAAATTTCAACATGTATATTCAATCATATTTGATCTAAGGATATTACCAACCCTTAATGCAAGCTAATGATTACGAGAATTAAAAACAAATAATTAATTTGTTTACATTAGGGCTTTTGAAACCAAGTGACACTGAAATAAAAAAAAAATGTGCTGAATTTATGACAATACAAGTATATGAGGTGTTGTATAATTCCTTGACATCCACATTACTGTGCTGGTACATGTATGTCGATTTTATGGTACTCTGGATAATAAATGATTGAATAATGCCTAATATTAGTGATCATAAAAGCCGCATAACAAAAAAATGCCCTATATGAGAGTTATTCTAAGTTTATATACTATTTAATGTAAATTTGCACTTCAGAAGATCCCAGTGCTTCAAAGTAATATTGTTTCGAAGTATCATGGGTGAGTGGCAGCTGGACACTACCAGGTCTGTTGTGTGTGTATATATATATATTATATATATATATATATATATATATATATATATATATATATATATATATATATATATATATGATATATATATATATATATATATATATATATATATATATTATATATATGTATAAATATATATACATACGTACATATATATATATATATAATCGCTCTTGATACATATCAAATTGTATATATATGCTATACTTCTTCAAAAATGATGCAGGATAACCACAGATGCCCTCACAGGGTTACTCATTATAGCTATTGTTATGTTACGGGACTACAACTATTCTGCAACTAAAAAGATAACTGCGGTTAATCCAAGGAATTTTTTAACTGGTTCAAAACTGCTGTCTCGATGTCTACGGGAATATTAAGAGTTCATTACTGCTGTCATTCAACCTGGCGAGGTAATGTGAGTCATGAGAGGACCCAGAATTTATGAGTTTCATTATCACCTCAAAAGGTCTTTATTAGCCTTTAGCCTTTAGCCTTACCTCTAAACTGTGGAGCATTTGATAACAGCAGTCTTGCCTTGTGAAAATTTGAATTTGGTGAATGGTTCTTATTTCTCCAAGATCAACTAGCCACCACGGAAAGTCGGCGAGCACCTCGGAATGATACAGGTTATCGGGTACACTTAATCGGGCCGTTTGAATGATGCCGTCGACTGCGTAACTGCTGTAGTACCTGAAGAAGGAAACTTAGTCATGATAAAAAAACGCTTGAATTTTCTACCTCTATTTCACAAAATTCAGTCTTGAATTACGTCTTAGAAAGAGGTCTTTAACTTACGACTCGAATTGAGCGTAAGCAAAAGTACGCTTGGACTGGGCAACTTCCTCCAGAGATTCGATGGGAGGTAAATTTGCAGCACCAAATTGAACGCTAGTTAAATAATTTCCTGTGCCTGGACCATAGATATAACAAATACCATCTGTTGAAGTAAATGATACCTATTAACATATTTTTGTCGTACTTCAAAAACAGGATTGGAAGGTATTACGAAAATGCAAGTGAAAAATTACCTAAACCGAGACCTTCCTGACAAATTGCATAATTACAAACTTCTTCCCCAAGATACTTATTTTGCTTTGACCTTCTACTAACGTTTTGGTGAAGAATATGAATGAACTGATCCTTATTCAGGATATTTATCAATCTCCTTACTTGTATACTTTATAAACTGGCGTCGACAACGTAAAAATAAATAAGATAACATAAAGAATGGGAGACTAGGACGATTTTTTTTTAATCAGTAAAGTAATTGCTATGCTTTTCTAATGTCTCATCAATTTGGTTTGAAACAAGTTTAATCAGCCTTTTAAATATATTGTCACAAATCTGGTGTTAAAAAAAGTGGTGGGTAAGGTATTCTTAAGAGTAAACATACTACGTGTACCTACTTTCGTAAGTGTGGCTCTTCAGCGTTCTGCCATTAATGAAAACCACAATAAAAATGTTATCAAAAGACAGCTCCTCTTGCGTATATGTTCAATACCCAATGGAATGAAATCCTTTCCATGTCCACGACGTCAGGACAGGACCCTTCATGAAAAGTTGTCTTCTACCTATTTATTTTCATGTCACTACTTTTCGTCTATCATATACTTCTTTGGTGATTTCCTTTTTATGCAAAGCAAGGTATGTTATATATATATATATATATATATATATATATATATATATATATATATATATATATTATATATATATATATATATATATATATATATATATATATATATATATACAAATACCACATGAAAATGATAGGCAAAGCGTCAATACCAAGTGCTTTCTTCTTTGTCACTTTTTTTTTGACAATGGCTGAATAACGGCGAAACGCTTTGGTATCGACTTTCTGCCTATCATTTTCCTGTGGTATTCTCTTATATAATGAAGTCATGTGCATCTACTAGGATTTTTAATCATATACGTGTTTATACATTATATATATATATATATATATATATATATATATATATATATATAGATATAGATATAGATATAGATATAGAGATAGATATAGATATAGATAATTATATATATATATATATATATAATATATATATATATATATATATATAGAGAGAGAGACGGAGAGAGAGGAAGAGAGAGAAGAGAGAGAGGAAGAGAGAGAGAGAAGAGAGAGTGAGAGTATTTAAATGAAATTAAAAATTATTAAAAAATTACCCTAGTAACCATTTCATTTTCTTTGTTGTGGTACATAATAAACCATGTAAAAGACAAACTTTATAGGTACGTAGCTTTATAGATGTAGCCAGCAGCTTTCTTGGAGTTTGAAATTCCTGCGCACATAATGACCGAAGGGACGTGGTACTGGGCAGATGGGTAGGCAGTGATGTCAGTTGATGGCACAGTCTCCGCCGTGCTCGGTACGCCCACAGGGCCACTGCTTCTGCAGACTGTGGGCCCCCACGAACCGGGCTTCATGGCGATGGTGGAGGACGCTGTCAGTATTTCATTTAGAAGCCAAAAGGCGAGAGTCAAGATTCCTGTCGCAACTCCGACCATGCTTCTTTCAGTAGGTTCGCCAGCGAAGCTCGACTGCCTGAAACTGTGAGAAGAATCGTCTTGAGTGAAGAACGCTATTGAAATATTTTGTAAATCGATTTTAACGCTTTTCAAACGGATCATCATCAAGGTTTGTAGCTCTCTGTCACAAGAATGTTTTTCCTAATTATCAACTACTTTAGTGTCTCCTAAGTACTAGATACAGTGATTAATATTTCACACGATGTCTTGAAAAAATGTTGCGCTACTTAACAATTAGGTCCAATAATATTAAAACAAATATTAAACCCAAAAAGCTAGTCTTTTCATAATTATTAAAATATATTCAGGTATGTATTTACATGAATTATACTTTCAGAAAAACGTGGAATGCAACAGGTATTTATATCCTAGGTTGTCGGATCAGATTTGATATAACTTCTGTAGGGCACAAAACATTTTTTACAATACACGGAAATATATAGTTATTTGAAATAGAATTTCCTGGTAAAATATCTAATACAAATAAAAGAGAATATTGGAATCCTCATCATAAAAAACGAAGTCTCATACAGCGATCAGGAAAGAACAACAAATCAATTGATTGCGGCTGTTTGGCAACAATTCATCAAGACTGAATAAATAAGGGATCAATTATGACACAGTCGTTACCTTGCTCTTTCAGGAGAAATATATAGCTCAAATCCACTAAGAGTTTGAGTAGAAAATGGTCAGTTTGCAAAATTACATTGTATCTACCAAAGTTTCATGAGGAAAACTCCACAGTACTGTATTCCTCTTCTCTGATTTGGAACAAGGCAAATCTGGTGTGAATCATGATACTACAGAGTGGAATGTTAGTGCTTTCTTACTATTTTTTTTATACCTACAATGTCAATCTGTCATGCTTTGATTAAATGCCTAATGAACATCAAACAAGCTGTAGGTTTAGCTCTCCTGGGCATCACAAAGACTTCTTAGGCTGTCCGCACATCAGAAACTTATTTTTACCCGTTGTCACAACAACCAAAATTGTCAAACAACAAGGTGGAATGCTCCACTAGTAACCTCTGACTGACTATGGAGTTTACCCATTACTCAATTGGCCGCTTTTTTGCGCTTCCTCCTCAGCAAGAGTGAACAAATTGCTGCCACTTCCATGTTTTCCATGATGACACTTTCAGCAATAGTTGCCACCATCACGTAGCTCGTTTGCTGGGTGTACCCTACCTTACCGACAACTTTTTGTTGCGACAGTTTTTTATTGTGACAACTTTATGTTGTCACAATTGGCAAAAAATAAACTTGCTCGTTGTGGGCAGTCTAGATTTGTATTAAGCAAGACAGGCGAAACACAGACGCACTTCCAGATTCCCTTACCAATCATGGTGCTTCCTACCCAGACCTATTCCATATCTGGAAAAACAATTGCAAAGCGCTTGGGAAAAAAACTTATGATTAATAGTGCCATAAACATGTGGACAATTTCTGCTCGATCTTCCATAATCTACCGACGTTTACTGGCATCATTTTAGAAATGCCTCTCATGCTAAAAATATCTTGATGAGTTCCATCATAAACAAAAAGATTTGTGATTTATTGTGCCTTAAATATTGCAACTGCATCCTTTATAAAATGCCTACCCCTGAATTTTTTTATAACTGCTATAGTAATAATAAAGTTAACGATAAATTAAATGATCATATTCATTTTAATAGAACGTTTTACTTACCTATAAGAGCATGTTAGCAATATAAGAGATCAATATTTTGTGTTAATCATACTATGGTAACAATCACTTAATCATGCATTTTATTTCCACACCAGACATGTACGATGAGCAGAGTATCTAGACCGAGTCGTTCGTCTGTTCTCCCGTATCCAGAGATAGCAGCTATACTGTTCACCAAACCAATATTCCAAAATGTGGTTTGCAAAACAAAGAGACACAGACGTTTTGCCATAGCCCAGTAAGGCTTGCGACCTCAATCCAGTGGAAAGCATGTGGCCATGTATTGTGAATGCTGGGATTTACAAGGATAGCAGACATCATTGCAGCTTATGCAGCATGCTGCAACAGTGTAGCGTACAGTTCTGTAGAGGAAGCCTGAAAATAATCACAACCAAGTTATATATATATATATATATATATATATATATATATTATATATATATATATATATATATATATATATATATGTATATATATAACAAGGGGGAATGTACAGATTCATCATTTTTAACTTCCCTGGAGACTGAGAGTTCGGGCGACAGCTTAAGAATGCTGATGACTCTTTTTTGGGCAGTGTGATGTTAAAGTTCCTTACCTAATCATATCAGTGCCATGAGGGCTTGTTCAAGGTGCCTTTGAAAACTAGCCGCGACCAGTTACCTGGGGCGTTGACGAAGAGTGTGAATTCATGTGTACGTGTACGAGCTATGTCCATTCTTAATGGCATGTATTAGCCAGAATGATGGAGATGGCTGCCTCGGGGAAAAGGCAGAATGCCGGGATAGCTCTGTGAAAGTTTATCTGTTTCAGTGATATTCCAAGCTGCAATAGGTAAGAGTTATTGTGCTTTAGCCAAAGTTGTGACTTGTCTGTTTTTGACATTTTGTAAAGATGTTCTATTTCATTTAATCTTTTGACTTTGTCTTTACAATTGTGTGTACCTACTAGTGTGTTCTCCTGTTCTTTTAAACAGGCGGATCTAGTGGAGTGGACTAAGTGTCCTAGTGAGGGGAAATATAATATTTTGGAGAGGAGATAACTGGTTGACTATTACTGATTAAGACTGTTATTTCACGGGGGGTTATTTAAGTTACTTGAGCTATGAGTTATCATTCTATTAATTATCCTGTAAGAATCTGAATTATTCAATTAGTACTTTGCTTTGAATAAACGTATATTTTTGTAGCTCCGACTCTGATTTGGTGACCTTAGATAATGGAGTGGAGGTGAGGTCGATTGATCGATCGATCGAGAGAGAGAGAATGTGTTACCAGACAAGGTATTACCAGTAAGCCTTCCGCTCTTGGCTAATGCTTACCTAAGTGAATAACGGGGCGGTGCTCCCGTTGTTAGATATATATATATATATATATATATATATATATATATATATATATATATATATATATATATAATATCTATATATATATATCTATATATATATACTATATATATATATATATATATATATATATAGATATATATAGACTAGATATATATATAGATATATCTATAGAGTATATATATATAGATATATCTATATATATATATATATATATATATATAGATATATATATATATATATATATATATATATATATATATATATTCAGGAAAATACCTTCAATAAGGCAGAGGACAAAAGGAAATTGTGAGTCATATATATGTATATATATATATATATATATATATATATATATATATATATATATATATATATATATATATATGATTATAATCACTTTAGCACGTGATTCATTTATCACACATATCAACAGGTGAAAAATAAGAGACAGGGTGTAGGTCCTGACCGGTTTCGGCTTTATTTTCAAGCCATTGACAAAGGACTGATACATAGTATAAGAATTCACGAGTATATATAATACAAAGACAGTACTGACGAACATACACACAACCGTTTGAGACTGCAGATCCACCCACAGGCAGGTGTCAAGGTAGGAGTGGCTTTCAAAAATCATTAGGCTAAAATTTACAATAAATTCTCAAGGGATACTACCGCATAGGGTACATGTCCACACCTGACAGGTGTCAGGGAGGCGGGGTTGAACATCTCATTACCACTACTGCCCCCTTTACTGTGTTTACAAATATAATAATCCAAAAGGCAACGAAAGCCTTATAAAGAAGGTGTGTGTGACCTCCCCATCGCTACTGTATATGTATGGTACGATAAAAACCCATAAAGCAAACTTCCCTGCGAGACCAATTATCAGCTCGGTGGGTTCCGCATCTTATAAATTAGCAAAATATTTAGTGGATATCCTTAACCCATTGGTAGGTAACATCTCTAATGCCAATATTAAGAATAATGTGGACCTGATAGATAAACTAAATAGTGTAAAAGTTAAGTGAATCGAGACTTGTGAGCTTTGATGTAGTATCTCTATTCACAAAAGTGCCTATTGATGATTTATTGGAGTTTCTATCGGAATTATTAGAAAACAAACAACTGGATATTCCATTTTCTAAAAGCACCTTAATTGAACTAATAAAATTATGTGTTAAAGACTGTAAATTTGAATTCAATGGAAAATTCTACTCACAAAATTTTGGTATGGCAATGGGAAACCCTCTGTCCCCAGTGCTAAGTAATTTATATATGGAATTTTTTGAAAAGAAAATTTTAAATAATATAATTCCTTGCAATGTACCTTGGTTTAGATATGTTGATGACATAATTTGTGTATGGCCAGGGAATGAAGATGTAAATAACTTTTTTGTCAGGTTAAATCAATTAGTACCATCAATTAAATTTACTATGGAAATAGAAAAAGATGAATGCCTACCCTTTTTGGATGTCCTCATACGGAGAAATAGTAGTGGGTTTAAGTATAGTGTTTACAGAAAACCTACTAATATTTCTTCCTATGTACATTTCTATTCTGGACAAAACAATAAGGTTAAAAGATCACTGTTTGCTTCCATGTTTTTAAGAGCACTACGGGTATGTAGCCCAGAATATATAGATGAGGAAATAGATAAGATTCGGAATACAGGCAAGAAACTGAAATATCCAGATAATGTACTAAACAATGCATTAAAAGCGGCAAAAAAGACCATGTATCAAAATAAAAAAAGAACCTTACAACAACAAAAATTTGCTTGTACTACCTTATAATATGAAAGATATCCCACATCTCCTGAAGAATTTTGGTGTTAATGTAGTTTTTAAAAACAATAAAACAATGAAACAGGTACTTATTAAGAACTCCCCCGACAATGCTAAAGGATGTGTATATAAAATCCCGTGTAAGTCTTGTGACAACTTTTACATTGGTCATATTAACTGGGAAGGGGCAAAAAAGCTGGTGTGTTCTAATAATGCATTGGAAAGGAATATCATTGAATCTAGTTTTATAAAAGAAAGTTACAACAATAATATGAACATCAGTCAAGGAATGTATAAACTTGATCCTTTAATATCAAAAGAAATTTGTAAACTGTTTAAATTTTAAGGTTGGCTGTAGAGATATATGAAAAATAGGATTATTATATTTGTAAACACAGTAAAGGGGGCAGTAGTGGTAATGAGATGTTCAATCCCGCCTCCCTGACACCTGTCAGGTGTGGACTTGTACCCTATGCGGTAGTATCCCTTGAGAATTTATTGTAAATTTTAGCCTAATGATTTTTGAAAGCCACTCCTACCTTGACACCTGCCTGTGGGTGGATCTGCAGACTCAAACAGTTGTTCGTATGTTCGTCAGTACTGTCTTTGTAGTATATATACTCGTGAATTCTTATACTATGTATCAGTTCATTGTCAATGGCTTGAAAATAAAGCTGAAACCGGTCAGGACCTACACCCTGTCTCTTATTTTTCACCTGTGGATATGTGTGATATATATATATATATATATATATATATATATATATATATATATATATATATATATATATATATATTATATATGTATATATGCATATGTAAATATAGTATACATATATATAATATACTCTATATATATATATATATATATATATATATATATATATATATATATATATGTATTATAATATATACACACACACAAATAAAATTGGCTGACTATGCATATGACGCTCTCTCAAGGACGCAGTTTGTTAATTAGCTTCATTGCACTAACTTACCCGTCGGTCGAGACTGAATACATACAATATACTGATTCACTACATGAGCTCTATAGAAAGCTGTTAATCAAAGGATCAATTAAGAGCAAGAACATATGCAATGGCTGTAACGCTAAGCGATGTACAAATCACAATTACGAAATGGCTGCTCAAGATTTACAATTCACTCCCTAAATTTAGCCTCTGGCAACCACAAATATAGCCTCACGGTAACGCCAGTGATATATTTCATCAGCTTTGTATTACCTGATCATCGCTTCGATTCCTTCCCTCTGTTTGACCATGGCCTTGAAAGCACCAATATCATTTTGACAGTGGAATGCCCTAAGCCAGCGGTCGCCAACCGGTGGTCCACGGAGGTCCACCGACCACCAATTCTTGAGGGTCCGCAGAAAACTTGGGACATTATTTCAATTTTTGTTTTCTTAATCCTTTTCAGGCACCTCTGATACAAATTGCACAGAAGACAGAGCTAGGGTTGCCAATTTAGCATATTTAATGTTAGACTTAGCATTAAAAATTCAGCATTAAAAATTTGGATCTCGGCTCTAAATGAAAACAGCTTCTCCGTCTTGTCTTGTAGTAACCATTGGAGCAAAAAATCAACAAACGCATTTCAAACAAACAGGAACAAATATCACACTAAAATGTGTAATACTTAAACTTCAAATTTTTGTTTTTTTTAATAATTAAACTATAACTTTGTTATATTTAATAGGTGCATTTCATATTACTAAATTAAAAGTTTTCTGATTATTATTATATAAACGTATTTACCTTTTTCATTTCTATTAGTGGTCCTCCAAATTTGAAATTATACATTAGTGGTCCATGAGGTTCAAAAGGTTGGCGACCGCTGCCCTAAGCCATTCATTCGATAACAACAAAAACTGCTTATCATAGGAATAACTTAACAGAGGGGTCAATCGGTCAAAGGAAGTAAGAAACACACTTATTAAAAGGAATAATAATAACAACAATAACGCAGAGAAGAGAGAGAGAGAGAGAGAGAGAGAGAGAGAAAAAGAAATAGCCAAGTCAATATAGAAAGGTTTTCATTACCTCAGCTTCGAAAGTAGCTACTGTTGCTAGCTTTAGCATAGTATATGTGTTTCGCACAGTAGTCTCAGTTGGCACATGTGCCTTGATTGTTAGCTAAGGTTTAGTGTTCGTAGCTAAGTAGGAAAATGACTTCAGTTTGTGATACAAGCATGACATTTGGCATAAGTGCTCATTTTAACTCCCTCTTTTCAAAGATCTGGGAGTCCACGCAAAATTTCGATATGGCCACTAGTTCAAGGCCTTGGCTAGTTGTTCGATTTCTGACACTTCGGGTAAATCATTGTTGAAATAAGTACATCAATCATTATTCAGATAATGTCTTCCTGGGCAGAAGAGTTAATTGAAGATATCACCGGAGCTCTTACTACTATATTTACCATTGTGATAAAGATGGAGTACAAAATGGCCGCCTCAAAACATTTTGCTTACTCTGCAACTAAGAAAGATAGAAATTAAATTTTTATCTATTCCTATGTTTATAAGGCCAGAGAATCTAGTTCTAACATTTCTATTGGGCTATTATTGATATTACATCTTGGAAAGGGAACCTTAATGCTACCGTAAAGTATACGAGCAAAGGACTATAATAGAGTATGATAAAGTATTTTTTCTATGTTCGAGCACTGTCTCAATGTCTTTTTTTAAGCCTGAAATCATCGTTAGATTTTTAAAAATGCATGGCGTCACCATTTAGTAGGACGAAATTCTCATTCCAATGTATCTAAAGCATCATTTCCAACATTACAGTTACACCTCACATTTGCAGCAACAAGCAACACAAAGCTGCATGTAAACCCAAGTCTGTAGCATTTGCACCTGCCAATGCAACCAGACTTGCAGCCACAATTTGCAAACTGTTCACAACTCTGCAATGGGGGAGTTGGCTGTCCAGAGGACTTTCCATTCATCAATCCTTTTCCAAGCCCAGTCAAGCGTCAACTGGACTCTGTGCTTCTGGTTGGCGCAAAATTGCCTGACCCCACACACAAGACAGGTGGACATTGCTGACAGTGGCACCTCCCAGACGGGCTAATATCTCCAGCACCCTGCCATAGGAAATGCTCATGCCATGATCATGAAGCATTTATACCAGGTTTCTCTTCCTGCTTTGGCATGGATAGCCATGCCCATGAACACTGGAAAAGGAGTCTCCCTATCCTTTGAGTGTCGATATACACTTACTCCTCCCTTCTGTTTTTGAAAAGCAGTTGTACTGCAGGAGCTAAGCAATAGCAAGGTCTGACTTTGATGAGCCAAACCTTAGCTGTGACTTTATGTCTACTCCCTATCTGACCATACTAGTGAGCAGACTGAGGTATGGCATCATTGATGCATCCTCCACCAAAGGTGCCGTTAAACCTGGACTGATGATCCATAATATGCTTCTCCAGTAACTTTACTACTTTATCAATCACAAGTGTATCTGAGTAGTCAGATGCCTGTTTGAAATAGGGTTAAAGCTACAGCTTTCTATAAGGCAAGAAGAATGCTTCTTCCTTTCTTGTGTGTTTCTTATTCAAGGATTTCTGCTAACAATTGGTCCTTTAATCTTGTTGTATTTACAGTGGATGAGGCAATAACCCATTCTTCCAGGCATTGCTGGTATAATTGGGATATATCTGGAAGAGGAATATGGCAGGACCATCCGAGCTCAAGTTGGTTTCAATTATATAATTAACCAGGTCTGATAAAACCAATGGATATACATCTGGTCTGCACTGTGACATTGTTCTTTCTCAAGATTTCTAGGATGGCACTTCTCCCTATTGTAATGGCCAGTGAGACATACAAGATGGTATTTCAGCTCTTGTACAACTGCATCACCTGCCCCTATTTTTGCCAATAATTTACTATCAGTAAGGGTGTGAGCACACTCAGTAGTTTCCTGTTGAGATCCATGGCCATTACTTGTCGAAGATCTGATGCAGGTGCCACATTTTCACAAAAATGCATGCTTCATTGTCATGACTCATTCGATGCTGTTTAGCATGCTTTTCCTGTGGTTTACTAACTTCAACGTACTGTAGATCTTCGCTTTCTTGCACTATCAAGTTTTGCATTATTAAACAGGACCCTATTTTGCCATGTTTTGTCTCAGTGTTACCTCTACGCCTCTGCCTTCATCCAACCTTGCTGGTTCAAAGTTAAGCGGCATTTCAACAATCTCCTGGAACAATGGCACATTATTTGAAATAATTACGTACCCATCATGTTCAGGATTATGATGTACAGAAGACAAGGGCGAAGTTACATCTTCATCTTTATTGTCTTCCTTGCAAAGACAACATTTACTCCAGTCAGTCTTTCTTTTGCCTGTGATTGAATTTACTCTTACCATTATGAGCTCTTGACTGAGGTCGAGAGGCTATCCTTTTACCACCTCAATCTGATGTGTACATAGTGTATGGGATACAACTTGGTTCGGTCACCCTACACCTAGCCCAAATTGGTTCGGTCACCCTACACCTAGCCCAAATTGGTTCGGTCACCCTACACCTAGCCCAAATTGGTTCGGTCAACCTACACCTAGCCCAAATTGGTTCAGTCACCCGACACCTAGCCCAAATTTGTTCGGTCACCCTACACCTAGCCCAAATTGGTTTGGTCACCCTACACCCACCCCAATCATTCATCCAATGCCATTTAAGTCCCGTGTGATCTGTACACCATCCAGGTAAGTATATGCACAAGCCACATAGAGTCCCACTTACCAACTATATATACGGTACATACTTTCCACCAGCTAATTAACATTGGGCTATTAGGCAGCATTTGGGACACTAAACTACACTAAAGCAAAGCTTGATACAGCTCAAGTAAGGTAAGATTAGCCAACACTGAACCTATTCTGAGTTACACAGCAGTAAGTCAGCAATGTGGCCTGGTTGTGCACTGACATTCACTCTTTTAAACTAAAGATAAAACCACCACCTAAATTATATGTAGACTTGCAAACTACTGTATTGAACTGGGAGACATTTTTCCATGCCTACTGAATCTTGAGATGCAATTATTTAAGTGTTTTGGCTGCCATATTGATGCCATCTCTCTTGCTTGGTGACTCTGCCTAAAATGTGTATAAGCAAAGCAAATGCATAAAAAACATGACCAGAGGCACAGGAGTCCCATGTTCAAACCATGACTAGTGGCCATATTTAAGAATGGCAGCCATTTTAGAATTTCATGCTTATATCATTAACACTATGTTGTTTCATGCTTGTATTATTAACACAATGTTGTTTCATGCTTGTATCATTAACACTATGTTTTTTCACAGGCAGCGTTGCCAAGAGCTTTGTGTTTGCTGTACATGGGGGCCATTAGCTTCTACTTTGTGCAGTTGCCACTTGTCTCCTTGTCCTTAGCTCACCACGAAGGGAAGTACTGTAGTACATGATGGTAACGTTACATTCTTTATATTAACAAATGTTTTCTTCCGAAGTGTTGATCATATTCTTTAAACAGTTTTGACGATTTTATAAATTAATGCCGTTGTGTCTACAAAAAAAAAAAATATTATTCATACTTGTAGAATTTTTTTCTGGCATTTTTCGATGTTGTGGGAATTAAATTGTATTGGGTGACAATTTTCTAGGGACAGTTATCCGGATACCATAATGAAGAATAAAGAAAAAAAATACACCGAAGAAAACAAGTGGCAAAGTTTTTTTTTTTTAACAGAGTAAGATAGCCTGATAATAAATGTTGAACTACTGTTATTTTCAGGTCTTCTCAGACATAGGTTATTTAAGAAATGAAATCTTCAACTGTAAGAATTTCTGTACGCGCTGTTTCTCTCAAAACTTTCGTTGCCTATTCACAAACTGAAAAATAGTGGGCCTCAATCCTTTCTAAAATTCTGTTTGAAAAAGAGGCTATGTACGTTTCTAGAAACTTATATAAAAGTTTTAGTCACTCAGGAAGCAATTCAAATTGACACCTAAGTGACGTCCGCAAACTGCTTTTGGACAGAGCAATACATTGGAAGATGGGCCGGGTTTGGCTGCCTATTCTATTCAAATCTTGGGACAACGCTGACTTGAACACTCTTCGATTAAAGAAACAAAAGCTTCCGCTTGACTCAGTCACTCGTGTCATCGATTCCAACGTGTAAACCAGTTATATCCCATCCTCCCAAGTTTCATCTTTTATATCTATGCCACATTTTTGCTCGCCTTGTCACTTTTTTATTCTTTGGTGGCGAAGGTTGTAAAAAAACATGTTCAGTGGAGCAATCAAGCTTAATTGCAGTTGGTAAGTATTCCTTTCTGAATCTGTAAAAATCCTGCCTCTGGAAGCACGCATTTAGGGTCGCCTACCTACGCAGCACATTCTTCAGTTAATTTTCATTTGTCTAGATTTCTCAGTAACACGAAGCAGGGCTGGTGAAAACCAATGGTTTAAAAAAACCATGTATTTTTAAACCATAGAGTATGGGTTTTTTTGGTTTATTTAATTAAATTAATTCCTGTGCTACTCAGTATAAAATTTCAGATATTTAGATGATATTCACACAAATTTGTGTACCTATTATGTGTTCGACATACAATTATCCATACATTGTCAGTATGAAAAATAATTAGTTTACATTATCGTTGGTCTCCACATCTCGTAAAAATTAGAACACTTTAGTTACAAGTCAAAATCTTTGGTTAAATGAAATACTTCAGATAACTGTAAATTTGTGTGTGTGTGTGTGTGTGTGTGAGAGAGAGAGAGAGAGAGAGAGAGAGAGAGAGAGAGAGAGAGAGAGAGAGAGGAGATTCTGTAGTTGAGTGGATGCGTCATGTATAATAACAAATTGATCACACTAAAAAAAAAAAGTAACATTCGTCGACCACCTCTGCGCATGCGCTGCATGGCCGTACTCTGAATTATCCTATTTAAAAAATAAAAATAAATCAATAAAGTTGTCAAAGAAAGCTTATGATTCCTTGTATGACATGTCTTTTTCTGTATCACCTAACGTAAACTGTCTGTAGTAATGATAATAAAAAATGAACACACTTTTATCAAAATGCTCTAAAAAGTGAAAAATAAGTTTTTCGAGCACCTGAGACATCGAGATTTTCTTACAATTAATCATGTGAACAAAAATAAAAACGCAGGAACCAAACATGGAAGGAAATGCTACAAGAAGAGAATTTATATATATATATATATATATATATTATATATTATATAATATATATATATATATATATATATATATATATATATATATATATTATACACATATATATATTTTTTTTTGTTCACACGAATCGTATGAAATTCCTGATGCTTAAAATAAATCACTTTTAAGTGCATTTCAATAGGAAAGTGTTTAATTTTTTATATATTCCTATTTTATGCTTTCTAGTTTTGACAGAAATCGTAACCTAATTTTTGACTATAGATGAATATAGAATCTAGGCCAAAGGCCAAACACTTGGACCTGGGAGGTCATCCAGCGCTGAAACGGAAATTGACAGTAAAAGGTTTCAAAGAGGTAACAGAAGGAAAACCTCAAAACGGTTGCACTATGAATCAAGTCTTAGGAGAAGGTGGGAAGTAAGAAGAAGAAAGAGAAAATGAAAGGAGGTACAGTAAAAGGAACGAAAAAATTTGCAGCCAGGGTCCGAAAGCCCGCTGCAAAGAACCTTAAGTAATGGGGTGTAACGGGGTGTAACCTATTTATGATTGTAGCTAACGAAATTGATATCCTGTCGGGCCAAAGAGGTCACTGTCGGGTCAAAGAGGTCACTGTCGGGTCACTGCTGACCCACGGTCTAGGTATTGACCTACTGGTCATGTAGGGTTGTATTGTCATCGGGATTGAGTAACCCCACAAAATTCCAAGTCCACCGGACGAACGGGACAGGTCGAAGATTGATTTACAAGATCTGACCAAGGCTAACATACACAAAAAAGAGCAAGCCAAATAAAATTATATAATACATATATATATATATATATATATATATATATATATATATATATATATATATATATATATATATCAAGTTACCCCGCATTGACTTTGAGTCACATCTGTAACTCGCATCGCCGAGGCCATAAATTTTCAGGTCTTCTTTCTTCCTATTTTACCGAACTTTATTTTGCTTTCTCTTGATTTAATTATCTTCACTATTTTTGTTTACTCTCTTTAGATCACCCGATCGTAGCATCTTTATTTTTTCATAGACATGTCAATCCAACAATAGCCAAGTCGGGTCGGACATTTTCCGCCAACCACTGGATTTTTCCTGCATACTTCCTGAAAACTTTATATACGGTTTTTGTTAGAGGTTCGTCATTTCCAATTTTCCTTATTTCTTTGATTTCCTCAATAGATTGGGCATAATCCTCCATGCTTACTTCTATTCCTTCTCTTGTTTTAACTCTATCAATCCCTGTAAATCTGAATTCGGATGACTCCACCTTAGAAATCGTAAAATTTTTCATTAAAAGATCCTTGATCATATCCACAGATTCTCTCTTTCCTGAAATAGAAAAATCATCAACATGACACAAAATCATACCAAGTAATGATACGCCGTCATGGGGCTAGTAGAAGGCGTTATCTCCATGCAGTGTTTTCATTCCTCTTGCTTTAAAAATCTTGTCTACTTTAAGCCAAAATTTCCCACCTGCGTCTTCAAGCCCATAGATTGGCTTTTTCAGTTTCCAAATGGTCCCTTCCTTTTTTATATCTTTGGGTGGTTCAACAAACACATCACGCTCCAGTTTTTCGGCCTGTAAGAAAGCTGCTGAAATGTCGACGCTCTCCAGTTCAAATCCTTCATTAGCCGATACTGCGATGAAAGTCTTGAAAGACTCTCTCAAGGAGGTTGGGGAATCTGATTTTGGTTTCTCCGTTTCCTGGAATCCTCTAGCAACTAACCTTGCTTTTATTTTGGTCTTCTGCCCATCTTGTCTCTCTTTTTCAGTTATGACCCACCTTGAACCAATCTTCTCCTGTCCTGTATCTTTTACTTCTTCAAATGCTTCATAATACTCAAAATTTTCAAGTTCTTTTTCTTTAGCATTTATAACTTCAGGCTCATGATGACGACTCTTTGGAACTTCTACTACATATGTGGTTATTTCCTCTACCAAGCACTCGTCATTCGACAATTACATCCAGTAAGTACCAATGTTATCTAGTTCTACATTTTCCTTAGTCTCTCTTACTTCACTTTCTTCTTCTTTTTCATTAATCAGATATTTCCAGTCCCTTATTTCATTTTCGAAGTCTACTTCAATGGTTTTACCTCCCTCTAGTTTTATGAAGCACACGAATTTGCGCTTTGAGTTAGGTTTGTTCAATTCAGTCACTTTTCCTTTGTATTCCTCGCCATTCTTGAAGGTCATAATTATAATTTTCTTCAGATGGAATATGATCTTTCACGGTTATTTTGTCATAATTCTCTTCTGCCAAATCAGGTTTACTAACAACTGTCGCTTCTTCTCTCTTTTCTAAGTTAATTTCTTCACTCTCGGACTGGTCAGTAAGAGCTGCCTCATCCTTCGACTCAATCTCATCTTCTTTTTTCTCATGAGCGAAGTCCTTAACGTTCCGTAAGGTTGCAAGTGACAAGAAGCTACTTTTTTCATATCTCCCTTCCATCTTTTCCACCGTAGCGGGACCAAACCATTGTTTTCCACCTTTGTGCTGGTAAAATACTTTCTCCCCAGGTGTATATAGATAATCATTAAAAGACGCATTTCTTGAGTTTAAGGCAATTTTCAACTTTTCACCATGCTCAATTTCTCTATACTTCTTATTCACTTCTTTTTGATTTTCAATATGTCTTCTGACTGCTTCTGACTTCGAGATTAAAGATTCGGTTGCTACATTTCCACTTGTTATACCAGGAACTACTACAGCTCTCCCAGTGAGTAACTGTAATGGGGCATATCCGTTCACTGTTATGTTAGTATTATGACACCAGGCCGCTTTTGAAACTGCTTCATCTAATGTAATTCTATCATTCTCTTCCATCACTTTCTTCACAGTTAGATCAGCGCTGTAATGATTTCGTTCGTTCAAACCATTACTCCAAGGGGAATATGTTGGGCCAAACCTGCTCGTAATTCCCATTGCAGAAGCCAAACTTTCTATTTCCTTATTTTTAAATTCTGGTCCATTGTCTGCCCAAAATCCCTCAGTAGGTTATCCGTATTTCTCGCACCAGTTCTGGGTGATGGCATGCAAAACAGTGACTGCTTCTTTGTTCTTTAGCACAACTCCACTTATTAATTTTGTGAAGGCGTCTACCATCCACAGAATGTTATCCTCCTTCACTTGCTTCAGGTCAACTGTGACCTTTTGATAAAATTCCGTCACTGTTGGGATGGCAACATTTGGTATACCTAATGATCTTTTATACTTTTGGCAGGGTATACATTCATTAACAACTTTCTTAATAATCTTTTTGGTTCGGTTGGTTATTACTCCTGCCAATGTGAACAAATGGAGGAGTTGAGTTTCTCCCTTATGGCCAGATACCAGATGTACCCTTTTTACTCTTTTATACTCTGATATCTCTTTATTGCTTTCCAGTTGCTTGACAAACATGACAATCTCTTCTTCGCTACATTCTTTATTGGTTTCCAAGACAACGGCAAGATGGTTACCTTTAGTGGTTATCAAATCTATTTCTAGGTTTGGAACCAAGCTTCTGATAACTAGTTTTTCCTTTCCTCTCCTCTCTCATAATCCTGAGAGGCACTCCATTTCTGGAGTTGTTCTTTAGAACACAAAAAAGGGATATTAGCTTCAATAGTACAAAATTGCACTCGTAGTCTACTGAACTCTGCTCCATTTCTCTTTCCTTTAATTATCAGTGGAACCTCAAACATTTTGTGGCATTCATAAACTTTGCTTGGTCCAAATTTGAACTTTTTCTTTTCTATTCTTTTAACATTAACTTGCCATTTTCCAATTTGATTTTTCTTCAGATATTCTTCTATCCATTTCATTCCTGCTACATTTTTGGGTGCACCATTGTCAATAATCATCTCAGTTTTCATTTTATTTTCATCCGTAAAGTAAATTTCAGGCATTTCTACTTCTCCTCTCTCATCTTCAACACTCACAAATCTGATGTTACTTAATCTATTCAGACAGCATTCATTTCTACACCTTTTCTCTCTCGATTCTGATCTGAGCCTCCTGCCGCCCTACATCGGACGATTTTGCCCATTCCTTTCAAACTCTTTAGGATCTTCACTTCTTTCTGAAGGCTCTCTTCGTTTAAAGGAGTCTATTCTGTTTCGGTTTCTATCTCCTGATCGAGAGTAATGTCTTCTACTCTGATATCTGCTTCCTGACTCTCTCATGTTTTGGCTTCTGTCTCTCGAACGAGAGTATGGTCTCCTATTTCTTTGCATATCATTTGATCTAGATGTAGATCTTTGTCTATTTGTATAAAATACGTCCAATTCCTTTTCGGGTCTTTGGTTTTCTATCTTTAGTTCCTTGAACTCCTGTTTACAAATTTCTATGGTCACTTTATCTTCAACATTTTTTAGTTGTTTCATAATTGAAATTTTTTCTGTTGTTTCTAATTTAGACTTATCTAAAAACAAAACTATAGTCCATAACTTCCACTGTGATCCAAAGTTTACTCTATCCATTTTCACTAAAAGATTCTCGAATCTATTCAGATACTCTTCACCTGTTTCTTTATCTTTCTGTTCAAATTTTTGTATTTCAGAAACCAATTCAGACATTTTTTCCAAGATTGTTTTTTCAAATTTACGTTTTAGCAAATTTATCGCGTCTTCAATGATAGTTACACTGTTAGCGTTTACTTTTTCTATAACTTCTCTTGACACAAATTCTGATAATGCTCCAATCTCTTTGTTTGTCTTTAAACTATCCACCAATTCGAAAAATCTTTGAATTGGAGGAATGGTTGTCTGTGAATCCCATAGCCTTAGTTGATGGCAATAACTTTCATAAAACCTGGCCATTAAGTCCAGATTGGAGCTTTCCCGATTTTAACTAAATTAACATGGTTATTTCCACTTCCAACTTGGTTTATCTCAAAATTAGTTTCAATGATTTTCAATAATTTGTCTAGTCTTTCATCCACATCACTCTTTTCATACATTATCCTGTTTGTTTCTTTACCGAAATCCCACTTTTTGTGAAAGTTTTTCTGGTGCGAAATATTGGTTGCTCTGTTTTTAAATAGTTTATTGCACTGTCCACAAATTCTAGCCTCATACCTTTGATCTAACTGGTTTTTTGCTGCTCAAAAAATTCATTTGTTTCTAGCCACCGTTTTACCTGTTCCACTTCACTTAAATTCAACTCATTATTTTCACACTTGCTCTCATCTCCATTTTCTTTATGTCCCAATACCGGGCCTTAACACTTATGACAAAATTTGAAAATAAAATTTCCAGCATTGTCTATGGTTCCAAAGTTAGCCAGTCGGGTCAACTGGTTCATAAGCTCACTTTCATCCTCAATGTATCCTGGTAAGGAAACTGCAAACTGCAGAGTATTCTGAAGACGCCATCTTTCCTCGTTAGGGAAAAAATTATGTATCAACAATTTCCGATTATAACTGCGTTTCACTTTATTGTAGATAGTAACATCAGGGTTCAAGGTTTCTTCCAGAAGATCCCCAAGCACTCACAAACACTCAAAACAGCAAAAGGATTAAGCTACTGTGAAGACTCGCAATTACCATTCTTCGACTCACACAACTTCAGGCTCAGGTCGTCTACCTCACCATGTATCAACAGTTCAGCATCATCACAACAAATTTGTTTTCTTCATTTGTCCATGATATCTGCTCCCCGAAGCACTCTGGTCGACAGAACCAATACGCCCTTTCCAGTTCATTAACCGAAATCCATTGGTTTTCCTTCTCACAGACGGTTTCACATTTGCGATATCTTACGCACACAACTTCCGGATTACTCCCCCACCCCGATGTTCGGGAACTTTTAGCTGCTCATCATTTTCTTTTATCTTTCGTAGTAAAATTCAATCTCCAAGAGGATCGCCGCAGTCCCTCAAACCACGCTCTGCTACCATATAATACCCTGGGAGGTGAAGGAGATGTCAGTTCTTCAAACAGGAACTTTATTAATTAAAACATACACGGGAGCGATACCAAAGCTCGAGTCTCAAAGACACCAAGGTTACGAGGGAACAAGCAATAAGGATTGTTATCTGTTAAAATATTGAATCCTAACAGGAAAAAAATTTCTGTATATGACTACAAAAGGAGAGAGAGAGAGAAAAAAAAAAATTATATATATATATACTATATATATATATATATATATATGTATCATATATATATATATATATATATATATATGTATATATATATATATATATATATATATATTATATATATATATATATATATATATATATATATATATAAAGGCGGACACAAAGAATGAAATAGATAAGACTGAATAAGTATGATTTATTTTTGACAAAAGGGGAGAGGCAAACACAAGGGCGGGAAGGTAGAAAGGGCGAATGGTCTATTAGGTAATGTTCAGTTGTACAGCAGTTGAATGCTTGTTGAGGGTTGGTGACAATTGTTTAATGAAGAGGGACTCGAGATGGGCAATGACCGGTTATCTATTGCTTGGGATAAGATTTTAAAATCATTGTAGTGAATGCTATGTTTACATTTTATTGCATGGTTGCGTATTGCAGAAAATTCTTTCTTAGATAAAGTTAATCTGTTTGGTAACTGACACCCCGATGTTAATCGATGCGAACCTTCAACAGTCGACTAGAATTACCGACATAGATTCCCACATTTAGAAAACTGAATTGTGATTCTCATCTTTGAAAATTCAGATATCTAAACTTTGCATTCTGAGTTAAATTGACTCGCTTCATATGGTCAAGAATATTATCGTGCAGCACGAGGGCATATCCGTATGTAACAAGCCAAAATAAATAATGGATTCCTAGGCACATTTCTGCATTAAAAAAAAAGCCCATGTACGAAAAAAATAAAGGACGCAACAAAGATGATCAATGTCAAATTCTCAGATAAAACAGAAAAAAAAGTGTACAGCAACAAAAGACAAGGTAAAGTTGTTGAGAGAAGTAAAATATTCACATTTTCAATGATAATAATAACGACCTGATACATTTAAAACAAAGACAAGGATAACAGAAATAATAACAAAAAGAGATACCTGAATCCCAAATGGCGGAGACAGTAATTACCGCGAATCGCCCAAAATCGAGTTTCTTGAAGGGAATGGCGTGACGAGAGTAATAAACCTCAGCCATCAGTGTTGTTCTTGACAGTCTCGAAGGAATGGCGTGACGAAAGTACTAAACAATGTTAATCGCCGGCGAATGCAAGGTTTTTATTACTGCCTCTAGTTTTGCTTTGTTTTGTGTTTTCATTGAAGTCGAATGAAAAGAGGAACAGCGCGGTTTTTGGGGCTTTGGAAGTCGCAAAGAACATCCTTTTCACTTTCCACTTCTGCCTCAGCACTCATACGAGAGCTGCTGTTACTTCAGATGCCCACTGGTACTTGGGAATTCGGCTACTGTTACTGCGAAAGTTTTCAAAAAATCCCATGTTGTCTGCATTATAGTTTGACAAGAATCTTGATAATAGTATCAACGGAAAGATAAATAATTTTCCTATCTTTAGGTTCAGTTTTCGTTAGCATAATATCAATACTTTGCACGAAGCAATGCTAAGAATTTCCCATAACACACGAAAACCTTTGTTAGAATTGACTTTCCCTGGCAATTTCTGCTTCATAAAACTCTAGTATTCTATTTTTCCTCTTCAAATATGCTCCCTTTTACCACCGGTTTATCTGTGATTATCATTTTTCATGAATGGACTGATATCGTTCTCATATTATTGCATCTGAAGCCATTTTTGTACAATAATATCAATCACTGTGCTCTAACTCAGCTACGTTCATTCTCTTGAGAAATGGGGAAAGCACTTTCCCGACAACCAAACATGAAAGATGCCATTTACGAAATTAGTAATTAAATATTTCTTAGTTTCGTGAAATACGTCCTTTCTGTGGAGCTCACTGATATAATAATTTTGTTATATCTACAAAAAAAGCAGAGATAAGAACAAAAACATTGACAACTATAAAATAAAATGCTAAAGCTATTGTAACTAGTACTGTACCATATGGCATCATACATACCAGGTGGTGTTTAAGTGCTAATCCTCCCAGCCTGTCTCCCACCCCTGTGTGTGTGTGTGTGTGTGTTTACGAATCCACGCACACTTTACCCGTGGGCCTTCTCTTCTCTACTGCTTTCTTTTACGGGTATCGGTTTTTGGAAATGGCCAACCTACTGATATGACTGTGTGAAAATATGCGCCGTAACCTGATATTTTTCAGTGATTTTTCAAATATTCTATGACTACAAATAATACTTTTTATGTCAGCAATTGTTTCAAATGGCAGATCAGATCAGCGAATAATATATTGACCCTATTTCTGGGTGATATTTTAGTGATGGTCAAGCACTCAGTTGACAAGGAATACCACACATAGTTTTCTAAATTTAGATTGATTGTGAGGTCTCAATGAAAACAGGACTAGTACTGATAACTTTATCATGTTGTTGTTGGAGATTAACCCTTTACTGCCGACTGGACGTATTTTACGTCGACTTACAAAAGTTATTTTTTAAATTCGCGGAAAAATACTTAAAGGCCTACCAGCCTAAAACTTTTGAATCACCCGCCTTGGGGGATGCTGGGAGTTCACGGATCAAGGTGTTGTTTTGTTTACAATCGTTACGCAGGCGCGCAGGAGCGAATTTCTTTCTTGCCGCACTAAAAAGTATCTGCGACACATCTTGGAAATTATTTCGTCACTTTGACATAATTTTTGTACCATTGTAAATTAGCCGTTACATGAAGTATTATATATGAAAATGTGCAGATTTTTATGTAGAATACAACTATAAAATATTCATGATTGTAGTTATTATCAGTTTTGAGATATTTTCATATAAATAACGATAATTGCCAAAATTTCAACCTTCGGTCAACTTTGACTCTACCGAAATGGTCGGAAACGCAATTGTAAGCTTAAATCTTATATTTAGTAATATTCAATCATTAACTTAATTTTGCAACTAATTGGAAGTCTCTAGCTCAATATTTTGATTTATGGTGAATTTATGAAAAAACTTTTTCCTTACGTCCGCGCGGTAACTCTTCCGAAAAAAATCATACATGCGATTGTGGTAATGTTTGCACCATTTTAAAATTAGCCGTTATATAAAGTTTTATATATGGAAATGTGCGCAATGTCATGCAAAATACAACTAAAAACAACCCATGGTTGTAGCTTTTATCAGTTTTGAGATATTTTCATATAAATAACGATAATCGCCAAAATTTCAACCTTCGGTCAACTTTGACTCTACCGAAATGGTCGGAAAACGCAATTAAAAGCTAAAACGCTTATATTCTAGTAATATTCAAGCATATACCTTCATTTTGCAACAAATTGGAAGTCTCTAGCACAATATTTCGATTTATGGTGAATTTATGAAAAAAATAACATTTTCTTTACGTCTGCGTGGTAACTGTTCCGAAAAAATCATGTGCGTATTGTGGTAATGTTTGCACCATTTTAAATTAGCCGTTACATTAAGTTTTATATATGAAAATGTGCGCAATTTCATGTAGAATACAACAAAAAATAATTGAAGGTTGTAGCTTTTCTAATTTTTTGGAATATTTGCATATAAATCACGATAAATAGAAAAAAACCACGTTCGGTCACCTTTGACTCTACCGAAATGGTCGAAAAACGCAATTGTAAGCTAAAAATCTTACAGTCTAGTAATATTCAGTCATTTATCTTCATTTTGAAACAAATTCGAAGTCTCTAGCAAAATATTTAGATTTATGGTGAATTTAAAAAAAAATCTTTCCTTCCCTTCGATATTCGGTCAACTTTAACTCGTCAGATATGGTCAAAAACTGCAATTGTAAGCTAATACTCTTACAGTATAGTAATATTCAATCATTTGTCTTCATTTTGAAAGAAATGGAAGTCTCTAGGACAATATTTAGATTTATGTGAATTTTTGAAAAAAAATATTTGTTTATGTCCGCGCGTTACGAATTCATGCATTATTTTGTGATAATATTTTCTCTGTGTTGCTTTTATCGTTTTACAATGTGTTATATATCAAAAAGATTGCAATTTAGTGTACATTACAACGAAAAAAAAGTAACTTGTTACCTTTAACTGTTTTGCGCACAGCGCGATTTGAATACAAATATATATGAAATTTTGTTTTTGCTCTATCATATATCGCATTATTTATATATGATAATGATAATTTTTTTCATTTCTGATGGTTGCATACTAAACTTCAGCCAATGACAAAAAAAGGAGCCAAAAATGAACTCTTAATCTTGAAAACTAAGCGCGCTGTGATTTTTTTGAAAAAATATTTTTCCACTTCCGTCTTACTACTCTGAAACACCTCCGGCACACGGGAGACAATTTTTTTTTTACCGCTTCGGCGTTTAAGGGTTAAGCTGGCCTTATGCCAGCACGGGCTCTTGCTCATCGAGCAGCCCGTAGGTCATCTATGATATATTTGGCAATGTTTGTATGTATGTATGATTGGTGTGGGCGCCCGTGCCGTCGATCTGACGGGACCGAGATTCGGAACGGAGATGGGATTCCAACCCGGGAAGGTCGAGATCTACGTTCGGGAGCCCGGGCTCCCAAAATTTCTACTTCCCCCCCGAAGGGTGAGAAGGATTCCCTGAAATAGAGCTGGTTCTGCCAGTGAAACGGGACTGGCTATGCCCGTAGGCTTAGTTTCTTTACAAATTTCTTTATACATATGACTTATCATTTGGAAAAGAATACTATAGGGTAAACATCAATGATATAAAAGAGGGTGTATTTAGAAGGGGGTTGACAGAGAGAAAATGAGAGGGAGAGAAAGTGAGAGAGAGTAGATGGGGTGTTAGGGAGAAGAAAAAGGAAAGAGAGAGAGAGAGAGAGAGAGACAGTTGGTATTACTGAGAAGAAAGAGGGTAAGAGACAGTGATTGTTGGAGAGAGAAAGAGAGAGTAAGAGGAAGGAATGAGAGAGAGAGAGAGAGAGAGAGAGAGAGAGAGAGAGAGAGAGTTGAGGGGGTGTTAGGTAGGAGAAAGATGGAAAAATATGGGATGCATCCATACTGTGAATTGTCAAAATAGGGGTCCATGTAGAATGCTCTTCACAACTTGTGGCCAGAACACCCCTGCTCCCGGCTCCCAGAGACTGAGACTGGTATAAAAACTGTGTATGTAAGTTAAAAATACCTTTCACTTCATCAATCGACAAAAGAAGTTTTACCACAACCACAGTAGGGAAGCCAGTAATGACATTTATTTTAGTCCTGATGAGCGTATGTAAGTGTATGTGTGTGTGTTAGTCTACACCTACATTTTTCAACATTTATTGTTTTTCCTTTGCAGCAGCAGTTGAAGTCCAACATACAAATGCCACCTAAGAAAAGAATAAGGATTGGACGAAAAACCGAGGCAGCTTCGCGTCTTCAGGAGCAAGGTCAAATGAATCTAATGATCAGAAAGATTCCAGGCTCGAGAAAATGCTAACTAATTCATTTTGATATTCATTTTTAAGGATGTTATTGTTTTGGCAGTTTTGCATTCCTCACAATTCAGGTCGTGGTAATGTATTCAATTGTGGCTTGATTTATCTATTTTCTTTTCATAAACTATGCTCTAGGTTACACGGACCAATCTAGCTGGAACCGGCCCCGTAGGGCGGGTAACCAGCCAGTATTGAATATTTTACAGGTGGGAAGGTGAGTTTTAAAGATATGTGGTGAGACTTTATTATCTATGATATCAATGGAATATGCAAGTGAAATGATATGATCTTCAAAAATAAAATGAAAGGTGAACAGGCGAGGCTACAAACCCTTAAACCCTAAGGTACCCATCAGTAGGAGGAAAAGATCGATAGCAGCGAGTTCTGGCGCGTCACAGATAGCCACTAAGGAAAATGAAAAAGTTATCGTCGTAGAAAAAGAAGAATAAAAAAAGGCAAAACTCTATTGGGTTTCAGTACCATCTTTCATTACTCGAAGATTAAAAAAAAAAGCATCGATCGGTAGTGGTGAAGATCGATGATAGAAAAACGAAAATTTATCAGTTTTAAAGACAACAAAACAGAAGTTAGCAACGTCTTAAGCGGTAGTTCGAGTGACAGTTGAAAAATTCGGTCGTTAGACGTGAGGCGGTCGAAAACGGATGGGAAAGGAAGATTGTTAAGTAGTAGAAAAAGTGGATAGTTGCCAACCAAATAGATAACAACTAATTACAGGTGGCATTTACTTATTTCGAACTCTCCCACGAAAATGACGTCGGTCTGAGTGTATCCAACAGCACTCAGATGCCGTTTATAGGTCTGGGTTTTAATGTCCCTTCCGTGGGACTGGATCCTCTTCTGTTTGAGTTCCTGCTTCCGCTTCGACTTGCAAAACAGGAGCTACTGGTGGTGTTTTCGGTCTGCGTGTCTTCTGCCACGTCTTCAGCTGTCGATTCTTCGGCCTGGGCTCCTATAATAGTCCTATTTCCACTCGCAAAACAGCAAACTACTGGCTGTGCGGGGCTGGGGAGAAATGAACTTAGGGGTGAGGGTAAATGTGTATAAGGGTAGGGGAAGATTGTTAAGGGGTCGTGGGAATAAATAACCTTAGGGGTCGGAGGGGTGATTTTAGGGGTTGGAGGAGGTTGGGGGAGCAGGAGGTTGGAGGTAAGGAAAGGATGAGGGGTTGGGAATGTCATGTCGGGGTTTAGGAGGTTGTGAAGGGTTCACTTGCTGGGGGCCAGGAGACGTCGTTGCCATCGTTGATTCAGTTATCCTCGACAGCCTTAGCAAAAATAAAACCACTAAAGAGTTAAATAATAACTCAGAAAAATTACGCAAGATAATCAACTTTATTACCTGGGCAAGTGAATATAAAGCAGTGTGCGGACGGAAAAGGAATGCCCGATCCCCGGGCTCCGTCGCTCGCTCACCGACAGAGAAGAATTTGTGTTTCTTATTAGACACAAAAATAGTAATGATAAAGAACACAGTTGACACACATTAATGAATCATATATCGCCGGAAAGGCCAGGAAATTCTATATACACACTTGTACATATATGATTTTCGTTGCTTAGTGAGGTACAAGGTTGTGATTATATTTTCATAAGCCTGATATTCGAAGAAATCTCCGTCCCTTTCATAACACTGATATGTTCGGTCATTGAAAGAATGCCAAGTTACTTGCAATGAATTTGTGTGTGTGTGTGTGTGTACATGAGAGAGAGAGAGAGAGAGAGAGAGAGAGAGAGAGAGAGAGAGAGAGAAAGTGTGGGGGCCGATCATGCAAACGAGAAGTACAGAGGCCGCGAGTTTTTCTTTTTAGCGAAAATATTACAATCTTTGTATGCTGTGTAAAGTACATATTTTATGTAGGTTTAGGTTGAAAGGATAATAAGAATACTCTTGGAGGTTATACGTTTGAAAACAAAGTGTTGAATTTGGATACTTTCGGTCTAGGCAGTAAAGGCAATTTCCACACTTTTTATGTTCGCTGCTAATTACCTTCTCACCTTTTATTCTACCTTTGTATATAACGGGCAAGGAGGAAGAGCCCTGGGTTGCAAAGGGATTAGGCATTGTCCTTCCAAATGGTCTTCTCTACACTGATTGCCTAAAGGGAAGCAGATGTGAATGACGGTATAATGAGCGAAGACCCAACCTATTTTCTTTGCTTGTTGGCACCCAGCTCATCACTTTTCTCCCATATGAATGCATGGATTAAACTCCTGGTAAATTTAAAGGAGAGCTCCGTCTCTTGTTTGCAGAAGAATATATATTTTTCAGATGTATTTTTTATTGATTATGCTTAAACTGATCATTAATATTGGTGGCATCAAGCAATTACACCCTTGTTCCCATCTAACAATCTTAGGGGACCCAAGTGGTAACCGGGGTTTTTGGGTTGGGGGCGAGGGAGCAAGAGAAAAGTGATTTCCAGGGCACTACCTAACCAAACAAACCACCTAACCTAACCCAAAGCGCCGTACCCTACCTAGGCCTAGCGGGGATGGTGAGGATGGTGGGGATGGTGGGGTTGCCCCCCCCCCCCCCCACCCTTGCGACAACCCCCTTTAAGGGCGCTAACTTCCCTGCACACTTCATGACAATTCCGAAAAATTTGAGCGGCCATTAGGCTAACTAAGACAATACTCCAGCATATTCACACGATAATCAAAATATATACAGGAAATAGCTTACCTTACATAGGTTTTATCGCACCGAAAGGCTTTTTTGTTTAAGTCAAGAAGGCACTTTTCCTTACAAGTCGGGCAAATGTGTTCACTCTTGATTAAACCGTGATTTGGGGCAAAAGTTACGAGCCTTTCTATAGGCCCATAATAATAGTTTGTGAAATCTCGATAATTCACTTAACAATTTTCACACACTGTGGGGACACTTTCCTGGGGAACAAAATCGGAGCTTGTAGACGGTCGTGCTCATTCAGTCATGGCACTAGTGCAAGTAACGCTTAATTGGAGAAAATAGGTGTATTTGCCGGAAAAAATTTACGACTTGGTAACATGAAATATTGTCATTGGCTGAAAACACTGTGCTTTCTTTTGTTTCAGAGAAAATTGAAACGTGCTTATTTACGATTGGATATTGTCTATACTGATGTCACTTTTTGGGTGGAGTTTTTATCGTGACGTCATTCGGAAGGTGTGGTTTCACCATGACAATTCGAGACTGCGCAGCACACAAACGAACGAACAGGTGCTCATTAAAATACGTGATACGACAGAGACAACAACATGAAGGACTTTGTCTTTTTATCTGTAGGTACAAATATTCAAGCTGTTTTTTCTAGACCGATAGGACTTACTACCACTAATTTCCGTCTTCCTTAGAACATACTCAGTATCTTCTAAAATCGGCCGGGAGCACTTATTAGGATTTAAACCAAGAGCCCGTGCTGGCATAAGGCCACCTTAATCTCAAACAACAAGCCCTTGTTTACATGTAATAAAGTTAGTAGTGCTTTACCTGCCTTTTTGTCGAGACCTCACATCACAAGTCAAAAATAAAACTGCACGGAAAAACCATGTTTTATGTAGTTTTTAAAGTATCTTGTCCGCATCATTATGAAATACTCAATTGGGTTTAGATAGGAACAGGCCTACCAACCGTGCCAACATATTATCATTTGTATAAAGATTGTTATTTTATGCAAATAATACGTGAGTGAGTGAACTTTGGCTTATTTAATGTTATCTGGTTATCATTTGTTTAGCGATCTTTCTGTAATAAGAAAACATTATTTCAAGTTACCATATGAAATATAATATCAAATGTATTATATAATTCATAATTTTCTGAAATCAATGTAAATACATTTCGCTTGACAGAAGAGTAAGTGTGCGGTTCAGTTGGCACGCTTGGAACGCCGAATTTTGAAGAGACTGGTGTTCATGCACGATAACTTATAAATCTTATATATGCCAGTTTTCTTTTGAATATCATAAAAAAAACGTCAAATTGACAGAATACTTTTTATAAATATGAAGTTGAATTCAGATATACCAGAGAAGGAAATTGGTAATATTGTTCTTCATTTTTTTAGAAACGAATGGTTTAATGGGAGTCACATAGGCCTAGGACATGTGTGAATGGAGTGCTTGGTGTTTTTGGGAATTACACTAAATATCAGGCTGTGAATGACATTCATAAACAGAAACTGGCTAAATACTGCACTCCTACTAATTATATAGGATAAACATAATTTACTGTTATTTTTCTTTTGTTCAACGGTGTTATCTTTAGATGATGATGTTCCTGAAGGCATTTATTGAACTTGTATTAGTTGATGTTTTCCCACTAAGTGAAAATTTTTAATGTTACGTTTCAACCTCTTGCTCACTATCAGTATTATCTACCACCTGTTACGGCTATTAATAATATATGGGAATACATTTTGTTGTTCTGTTTTACCTCATTATGGAGAGAGAGTGTAAACTGTTTTCTCTCAAGGAGTGCCTAATTCAGTCAGACATACGGTTTCAGAATGAGGCCATTCAATACTGAAATGATCAATGATATATTCGGCATAACGGCTGTAAAAGAACACATTATTGGTTATAAAAATCGAATACCACACAAATACTTATAAACAAAATGATACTACATATTATAATAGGATTCTCCGCCTTTCACAGTCCAGGCAAGGTAAGGACCATTAGTTCTAGCCAAATATAAACGTATATATATATATATATATATATATATATATATATATATATATATATATATATATATGTATATATATATATATATATATATATATATATATATATATAATATATATATATAGAATTTTTGTTGTTGTTGACTGATGGTTGATAAGCGGATATGATGGGCAATGACATTCTTTGAAATGTTAGATATCATCATTTTGACTTCCATGCAAACAAGCGGGGTCTTAAATGACAGATTCAGCATTAGCTCCCATGGAGACAATCGAGCTCTATTAGGTTAACGTAAAATTATTTTCTTTTTATAGGTTTCAATCAGCCTTGTTTACTTTTCAGTTAACTTTTTTTGCTGAGTATGTTAACTCTTGCATTACTATAATTTAAGTGGCTTTACGATCGTTTTAATGATTATTTTCTTCTTTTGCTTTGAGTGTTTATAAACAACGGAAAGGTGATGTGCGGACGTGGTGGACTGGTCAATGGCAGTTCGGGTCTTGACAAGCTCTCACTAGGACCGTTTCCCGTTGCAGCATTTATATCTTGATTTATTTGGAGGACGACTTTGGATCTGTACCTTATGGACCACTCGTTGGGATATTTCCTTCACGGATTCTGACAGACGCAAATATACGTCTGTTGTGAGAGTGTGTCCTTGAATCACGGCTTTTGTGTGGAGGTGTTGCTGGCACATGCGACCTTCACGCTGCTGTTGGGAGTTTCGAAGAGTCTGTGTCCTCTCCAACCGCAGATTCTACCCCCTTTTCCCGTTGGAGGATTTTTACGGGAACCTGTGTCGTCGCTGTATCCCAGCACTGGATTTGAATTTACTTGCCGTGTCATCCATTTTCGTCTAACTGCTCTATACGGGAGTGAGAGGAAATTGGCTCGTTAGGTGACAAGTAGGGAGGCTGCCGCCAGGTATGACGTATTATCGTTTGTCTTCCCTCGGGACAATGT
>NC_061103.1:210409-220409 GCF_015104395.2 Macrobrachium nipponense | reverse complement strand
TTCAGAATGACAAGTATCAAAAGCTCGATAAAGCAGTGCAGCCTTTTCCCTAGGGCCAGTAACCATACAATCAATCATCACCTTAGTGATACATATAGTAGAATGGAAGGCGAGCCTGACCCAAAGACGGATGGTGACAATTTGGTCAACCACACACGAGGCTAAGCAAAAGCGCTAGAACAGTAAACCCTCCGTTGTGAATTGGTTCAAGGTATTTTTTCCTATACTCTGTTTTTTTCCCATCCGTCCAACCGCCTGTGGTGTTTGCGTATGGTAACACTGCGTCTCGGGCTTTAGATAGGTTCGCTGTGTAAGTTTTAGGTAAATAAAAGGAGATCTGGGTGTACATTTGCAACTGAAAGGTGTTTTAATAATGTACTGTATGCGAATTACACCGTTTATATTCGAAATAGGATATTGTTATTATTGTTGAATGTAAGCTGAATGTAACTATCTAAAGACCGGGACGCAGTGTTACCATACGCAAACACCACAGGCGGGTGGACAGATGAAAAAAAACAGAGTATAGATAGTGTCGTTATCGAGAACTGATATTTCTTTGGGTCATTATCTTCATGATATTTACAGTCTTTTGTTTATGTTTCTACAGTAATCCTCGACGGGCTTCTAATACTACTAAACACGCAGCAGAGGTGGATGGGAGTTACTATTACGAAAGATCCGGTTCAAGTGTATTTAAAGCTGGTTCTGACTTTGATTCATACATGTGATGTTCATGATCTAGTATAAACAAAACAGCTGCATTTATGAAAAGTACTGAGTAAGTTTCTTAATCAAATTTAAATAATTTATGTCTTATTTTATTTTATTTTTTTCCATAGGCTGTAAAGTTTGATCAATCTAAATGGGTAAAAAATAAACCCAGTAAAAATTACTGTGAACAAGGCAGCGTTGTGTTTTATGGAAACCATGAGTTTATCGATGTTATAAAGTTTATATAAACCACTGAAAAAAGTTTACTCGCAACTAACGACACCTACGCTTGGGAGCCCGGGCTCCCAAAATTTCTACTCCCCCCCCCCGAAGGGCGAGAAGGATTCCCTGAAATAGAGCTGGTTCTGCCAGTGAAACGGGACTGGCTATGCCCGTAGACTTAGTTTCTTTACAAATTTCTGTACTATACATATGACTTATCATTTGGAAAAGAATACTATAGGGTAAACATCAATGATAATAAAGAGGGTGTTTTTAGAAGGGGGTTGACAGAGAGAGAAAATGAGAGGGACGAGTGTTTGTTTGTGTGTGTGTGTGTGTGTGTGTGTTTATAAATGGAGAATGTACAATGGTTTAAATGTGTAATTATCTGGGCCTATAATGTTTTTCAATCAGAGAAAAATGAAGGTACGATTCATTATATTTGATTGATTTTCCATGGGAAATAATGCGTCTGTCATTTGTTCTTAATTATCAAAACACGACTCTGTTCTTCATACTTGCATTGTTCATTAATGCAGTTTCAAATTCCTTCACCACCATTGCAATAACAAACGAGACATCGGACTATTTTCATTGTACTTATAATTTCTTATTTATGTGAATGAACATATTCAATTATTTATGCCTATTGGTGCCTAACGAAGCACTGTTTGAAGCCAAATGCATGGAAATATAAGAAGGAATCCACAAATTGGGTTTGGGATAAACTGCCCGGGATTGTTAGCCGGCAAAAAGCTAGAATTACCAACAAAAATTGACTATTCCACATATTATAATAATCTAAATTATGGCGAAACTGGGGTACACTTTACAGAAAAGGTTTCACATTATTATTCCTAGCTTCAACCTCGGCAAAACCTCACATATATTATACTTTTCCTTTGGTTCGCACTTTTAATTTTTTGAATGGTTTGTATGGCTGGCTACAGGATTACAGGGTGTCCCTACAGGGTGTCAGCACTGCGATTCCTCTTAACTTTTCTCCTGACTAAAATATTCCAGAAAATAATCACTGGCTACGTTCTAATAGCTAATTCGCTGACGCATTTCATTAAAGCATATATTTCCATAAATTAACGTATTCCATCTTGAATGTAGTGGTCTGTATAGTCGAGATTTTTGTAAAACTGAGAACCTAAAAGAACGATTATTTGTCCTTCGAGTTTCTCGAATGTTATAAAGATTAAATGATCTCTTAGGTCTGTCATGAAGTCAGAATATCCTTTATAATAAAGTAATAAATATGTCAGGAAATACTTCAAATGATAGTGATACTGATATGGGTCACAGGATTACCAAGTGCAATTGTACTTTTATATTTTCTTGCAGGGAAAAACTGAGTGTAATTTTTATACAGATTGATGGAAATTACATCTGATTAAGATATATATATATATATATATATATATATATATATATATATATATATATATATGTAAGTGTTACATAATAAAAACTATAGGAATGTCATTCCATATATATCCCCAAAAAACCTAACCCCCTAAACTATGATTAATTAAAAACCAGTGACCCAAGAGGGGGGGGCCAACCAGGTTGCTTGCAGGAATGTGATCAGACCAGAGACGATAAAGTATGCTAAGATGACGTATACAATAAAGTAGGCTAAGATGACGTGCCGCCACAGGTGGTTCTTCGTTTGTTTTGAAAACATTAGTCCAAACTTCCTGCTTGTGACAACTACCGCGACCTATATAATTCAAATGGCCTACGTGATTTGTAATCTGTGTCATCTGTATGTATGTTCATATGCTCGAGCTACTGTCTGCTTCCTTTATGATTTGTAAACGAGATGGTAGTCAGAGTGGAATTAGCCATCATCATTGGCAGAAGCGATCAAGCCATCGTCATTAGAAGACCTGTACATCTTTATCTAAGCTTCATCATGTAGATTTGAATTAGCCAACATCATTGGCAGACCCGTACAAATTTCCTCTGATCTTCATCATGTAATCTCAGAGAATAGAACTATTTTTTATACTTCGTGTTTTCTACTAGAAACCTCACATCAGAAAGAAGATATCATCATGAGTTGAAATATCTCCGTCGTCATAACGAAAGAAGATACTGACTTCGTTAGTTATCATCATCAAACCCCAAGACTCTCCAATGAGTATGGAAGTGCATAACCAACCGACTTAGCATAAGATTATCGCAAGTCTAACATAACCTCATAGGGCGCCTTATTATACAAGGCAACAGCCCTTTCACATATATGTATATATCATTCCATTTTAATCATTCATATTCTCAGGACTGCTTCTCGATTTCCTATCGTATCGTGGAAATATAAGACTGGTATTTCTGAGTTGCAAATTCCGTCTTGTTTCATCCTCAATTTTCGGATTCATACGAATTTGAGCAAACTCGAGGCATAATACTTTGAACCAGAAATGATAATTATTATTGACTCTATCTCCAATTTGGCAAAATTTCAATTAAAACAAAAGGATTCATGATGTTTTAGAGGGATAGTCCTTGATGCGTCATGAATCCCAACTTTAGAGGCTTTTAAGCGAGAGAATCTTATGCCTTTATTTTACCTTATGTGCTAATTTTTGGGTCGAAAATGACGAATTATACCTTACAGGGATCAATGATATCTTTAATTCATTCATTCACGTAAAGAATAGTTCGTCATTTGCCTTTAATTGCCCGTTAAAGCCTCTTTTAATGTTGGCAATCCTGCTTCCTCTGCGGACAAGGAGCAGCAATTGTTTGTTACCAGAACGAACTTGATTTTTGTTGACAACTTTTCCCGTCATTCAGAACGTCTCCTTGATATCAAGGCTTAATTTTAGATATATGGGAGGCCCTTAATAATAGTTATATTTATAGATATAGAGGATTTAATCGTGGTCTTCCTAAAACACTATATAATAGTTTCGTCTTCAAACGACCAAACTTCATCCAAGGACTGTCTTAGCACTCAATAGATGTCTTTAGCGTACCTACAATCTTGTTAAAACATTTCATGATAAAAATATCTTATGTTTAGTATTCCCGGCACGTAATGCCCTTTATTTAGTATGAATAACAAATAGAAATCTTCTTTGTATTACTAGCAATGCCTTTCGTTATGTAATGTTATAAATATCTTTATCTTTATAATGATTATATTTAATTTATGAAATTTAGACGTAAGGCAAACGAGATTACTATAGTTATCTCTTCGGGTAGAAAAATTTTCTCTATAGAAAATAGTATTTTTTTATATGGGAACTTAGAAAAATTATCGCTCTCTCTCTCCACTTTTATATAATAGTAGTAGTATTAGTAGTAGTAGTAGTAGTAGTAATAATAATAATAAAAAGGTATTTTTATATAAGCATTCCGCATCGTTCGTCCCCGCGAATACGAAAGCCACCAGGAATTGGGGCGTCAAATGTATTTCACCATGTTTAGTACGAGTCCCTGGGGGTTAATTACGTTCGTCCGAATAAATATTACTTAAAATTCTTGTTCAGGAGGTAAAACTGCATAGATAAACCGCAACTGCCATAGTCTAGGCCGCCGCGGAATAGTAATATAGGTCTACCAATAATAACAACAGGGAGGTTATGGCGGAGAGAGAGAAAGACAGACAGACAGACAGACAGAGAGATCGACTTTCGAGACTAGAGTATCGGAATAGCACATAGAGCTTAGGACAAAAACTAATTACTGGGACCTATGAGGCCATTCAGCGCAGGAAAGGAAACTGGAAGTTCCAGACATCTAACTAAAGTTGGTTTATTCTGAGGAAAAAAAACCGAATTTAGACATGAAGCCTTCTCCGCATTTCTCTCGATTTCTGGAGACTCGAGAAATATAATGAAAGCAAAATAATCTTATTCGACGTATTATTATGTCAGGCTTCGTTGCATCTTACCATTTTACCTTCAGGTCTGTGGAGCTTTGACCCAGAATTCAATTCGTAAAAAATATACCCAATACACCCTTGGTACGTATATCTCTGGAGTGGCGATCTCCCTCCTAACGTGTAACCTCGAGCGGCCATATTGAAAGGTCTCGGTCCAGCTCATGGTACTATATTTTAGTACTTTTATTATTTTTATTACACTATTATTTGCGTCTCTTTACTATTAATATTATCATCTTATTATTAATAATAATATTAATATTATTTTTACTACTGGTATATATACTAATATATTATTGCTGCTGGTATTATTATTATTATTATTATTATTATTATTATTATTATTATTATTATTATTATTATTATTATTATTATTACTGGACCCAATTTCAAAGAGAAAAACAGGTGGGCCTAGGTACTCCAACCATTGTGGTCAAGGCCTAAGCATCTGCTGTTGGATCTAAGGAGCGTCTAGCAAAACGGCTCCTGTATATTACAGGACTTTCTTAGCATACAGCCACTAAGCACTAACTAAACAGTAATGTATAATCACTAAACATAAACATTCACAAGACACTTTCACTCACTAAACACTCACAGTAACTATACACTCACACTCACTATACACACACTTACTATACACTCACTAGACACCGACACTTGACATACACTCACACTCAATACCACTAAACACTCGCTGGATAGTCAACAATCACTAAGCACTCAAAATACACTAAACTCTCACTAAACACTCATAAAACACTTAGCACTCACTATACACTCACTATACCTCAAACACTCAGTAAACATTCACTAAACACTCACTTAATCCTAAACCCAGGCCCAATCTGAAAAAAAAACCCTGTCCATAAAACAGGTCATGACCTAATAGGCTAAGTAACCCCATTGTTGAGAATTATGGATAATTTGAAATGTATTTCCTTAGATAATGTGTTACTTTTATTGTTTTTTATCTCAGGACTCCATTCAGGTAAAGTCCTGATAGGCTAAGTAACCCCTATGTTGAGAATTACAGGCTTGGAATGTGTTTCTTTAGTATATGTATGAGTTCTATTGTTTTTTTTATTTCAACTGAAAGGTTTGAGGTCCAGTTGCAAACAAGGTCATGGATATTTTTACATAGCAAGTCGATTAGAGAAGCGCTTTCATAATAATGGCACGAGGTTAACAATTACATGGATGTTTCCTATATTACCTAACAGATAAAGGTTTATTTCGTTCATGGCTTTTCTCAGTTTGCTTCTAAATTATAAGGCTCAAAGGTTCAAGCGAAGATACAGTACATTACAGCCCTAAAACAATTTACCTTGGATTTTACTAAATAATTTCGATTTTTATATACTTATTCATTAATTCATCTTTTTTCCTTTCTAATAACTGATCACTTCTATCTGTATTTTCTGTTGTCTTCTGTATCTTTCAAACGAACACCATAATCTTTGTTAACTTGAATATCAAGACAACAACAACAACAACAACAACAACAACAACAACAATAATAATAATAATAATAATAATAATAATAATAATAATAATAATAATAATAATAATAATAATAATAATAATAACATTTATATAATCTACTAGCTTTGTAAAAGTACCAATGAACATGATTGCAATTGGGAGCTGAAATCTGTATTATAAATAATTCCTAGTAACCAAGTTGATTACCTTATCACGTTTTACCCTGTCGTATTGCCGAATTATAAGCTATTTTTATCAGAAATGTAAACTACTAGCACTACTACTACTATAGTTATCCAAGTGCATTGTTATTAGAATAAGAAGTACAAACAAATTGGTAAAAATACAATTGAACAACCTCCTAGAACATTTAAAAAAGAATAGTATTATAGTTGGTTCACCCATGTTCCAAGCTCTGAGCACATTTCTTTGGTCATCTATATTCTATTTGTATTTGTAAATGTTGCTACCATCGATCCAAAATTTATTCTAATTAAACATATCTAAATATACAACCCCAACTCAGTTACCTGCTGAAATATTCCGAAATGGGAGGATGCGCTTCAGACTGTCATATGAAATAGTTCTACTAATGACAAATCCACGAAGTTGCTTAGAGACAAGGCTACAAACGCAGATGAATAAGAAGCAAAGGTTTCTGGAGCTCTGGAAAGTTTCTGGATCAGTGGAACCTCTCGATACTAAGACGTCCCATCTCTCAAAGATTAATGAGATAGAGCTCAAGACTGTAGTTGCTGACCCTGAACCCATGCAAACGATGACCCCAAGGCCTTGGCGATTGATAACCTTGAACAATAGGAGATCATTGATCCAGAGGCCTTCCAGAGCTATTACCCAGAGCCCCAGTAACCTGTACTCTACTTCTTTGCGCCATTCCTTTCTTCATCTCGCTCTCACAGATGCAGGACACTAGCTAGTGAGCCCCATGGGGAGACCTAACCCTCCAAACTATAAGTCCATTCACCTGAGATCACTCATTTTTGTCCACTTCAGAGGTTTTGATTGTTTGTATGAAATAGTCTTAATTGTTTCCCAAAATGAACAAATTATCCTTAGAATGGTAATTTTTTTTTCAGAAATCTGTTGTGGATTCAAGTGCTGAGTTGTCAGCATTTTGAATAATTTGGAAATGTTGGTGAGTATTTAGGTTGTGTTTATTTTACGATATTTCATGGCTATTTTGTATCATATTTCTTTCATTTAGTGATACAAAAGCGATGAGATGTAAGATAATATTGGAGGGCTTTTGTACTTTTAGTTCTGTGGCATTACATTTAGTTGTACTATCTCAAATTTTTAAATAAGATAATATTTAAATAAGATAATAATGTAAGATAATATTGGAGGGCCTTTGTACTTTTAGTTCTGTGGCATTACATTTAGTTGTACTATCTCAAATATTTAAATAGGTAGTGTTTAGTGGCCGGAGATGCTTTATTATTGAAATTCATGACTCTCAGAGGCTTAGTAATTTACACTATCTATCTTTCTGCCTTCTCTCTTCCGTATGGCTCAATTTGAGAAAATATTGTTGGTTGTGTGTTGCATATGGAATCATAAAAAGTCTTTTTATTTTCATCAAGTAGCAGTCGGTTTTTATCAGATGTATCATAATATTGACAACTTTATCATAGTCTAAATGTTCATATTGCCATAATATTAAAACTGATTAGGTACGACTCCAAAGGTAACATAGTGACAGGTTGAACGAGGATAAGATCTATATCCAACCACTCGTCCACGATTCATTACCCCAAATGCCCCATGAAAACTTTGATATCTCTTGACCTTTGACAAAAGACTTAGGTCTGCTAATTCTCATCCAGACCAGTCTGGGTATTCTAACTTTTCTGATGCTCATACTATTCTGCCGGGATTTGTACAAAGGACATTTGTTAGTCACCTCCATCTCCCTCTCACCTTTATCTCATCAACTTATGAAATTTCCATTTGCAATCATTTCTAACTTTATCCTGCAATCTGAGCTCAAACACTCTAGTTAAAGTTATATTCTGCAGATTAAATCTATTTATTTTTCAATCTTTGTTTTTCATTCTACCCATTCTTTGATCAACCATTCTTAGTCTTTTACTCAATTCCAATGCAAGAGAAGCTTGATAGGGTCTCATTGCTCCCATGTATTTGAAACAGCTACCTTCATTAATCTTTGATCTATCTAGGCATGTCCCATCATTTTCCACCAATCAACTGTAAACTACTTACCCGAAATGCCAGCCAGGAAATATGAAGCCAATATTGGAAATTCTTCATCACTTTTCACATTATGTATGGGAACGAAGTCCTGCATACAACGTAGCATTGCGTCCTCGAAGGTCATCTCTCCAATAATGAGCTTAAAACAACTTCCAAATTCCTTTATGAAAATTGCGCCATATTGGCATCGCTCTGAAAATTTGGTGCAATTATTATACTGACGATATTTCTTCACATGTGAGGAACTAATACAAATGTACAAACATGCTTTATGCAAAATGTTCAATGCACTTTCATTTTAGCATTTTTAGTAACAAGCTGCCCGAAATGAAGAGTACATTATTTAAAGATGTGTATACATTAAGGGGAACGAGAGGTGCAATGTTTGCCATGCGACAGGTGATGGAAAGACAAAGGGAAAAGCAGAGAGTGCTGCACATAGTATTCAGAGACCTGGAAAAGGCTCATGATAGAGTCCCAGGCTAAGAGGTCTGGAGGTGTACGTGAGTAAAGGGAACTCTGGAGGAGTATGTGAGGCTGTTCCAATATATGTATGAAGGAGTAAAAATGCAGGTTAGAAGCAGTGTTGGTTTAACTGAATGGATACTAGTAAGAGTGGTTAAAATCAGGGATCTGCTTCAAGTCCATATCTTTTTGACCTGATTATGGATGTGCTATCTCAAGGAATAAGAGATCAATCCCCCTAGTGCATGTTCTTTGCTGAAGACATCGTGTTATGCAGCACCAACAGAGCAGTGGAGGAAGTTACTGGAAGACAGGGGATTAAAGATCAGTAGAAAGAAGCATTCGATATAGTGAGGCACACTGAGTTGATGCAAGTACTACATAGAATAAACGTAGATAGCAAGGACATCCGACTCATAACCAACTTATACTGTTGTCAATCAGCATTGACAACACTTAACAGAATGGGTGGAAATAAAGAGAGGAGTTCGCCAAGGATGTGTGTTATCACCAGATCTGTCTGCAATATATGGAGAAATCATCTGAGAAGTATAGAGGATATAGAAGGGATTAAGATTGGAGGAGTAAATATTAATAACATCAGATATGCAGATGATACAGTAATCATTGCGGACACAACTGAAAACTGCAATCATTAGTAGACTCAGTTAACAGGGAGAGTTAAAAAATTGGATTGAAAATTAATGTAAGAAAAACGTAAGTTGTAGCTGCATCAAAGAATAATGATCCACCAAATTGTAATATACTGATAAACAACATAAGTATAAAACAAACTAACAGTTTTGTTTACCTAGGCAGTCTACTAACACACGATGCGAGAGCAAAACAAGATATTGAGAAGAGGAATCTGATAGCTAAAAACTCTTTGAAGGATATGAAAAATAACAGAATTGGAACTCAAACAAAAACAAGAGCTCTGAAAACATATGAGTGGTCCACTCTCATGTATGGATCAGG
>NC_061103.1:187909-205409 GCF_015104395.2 Macrobrachium nipponense | reverse complement strand
GTTGTTCCATATGAATAATATTATCACCCAGATACTTTCCTGTGTAACAGGTTGCGACTAAAGAGCTGCGAAATGATCAAATTTTCAATATAAACATTGATCCTAGACATTAGTGTTTTTTTTCTATTATTTCAGTAGACGAAACCTATACCCATGGAGCAAACACACCAAAGGGACCACTGAATCGAAATTCAAGATTCCAAAGAATATGTTGGTTTCAACCTCCAACCGCAGACCCCATACTGCAGTAGTAACTGTTCATGATACAGAGCCAGAGGTTTTATTTCTATCGCACAGGGGGAGACGCGAACCCATGATATCCGAGTGGCATACCACATCACTGACCATTTTACCAGCATATAGGATCCCAATGAGAAGTTTACATGAAAGAGATATTTACCAGCACAAGCTCCGTTGACTGCTTCGTAGCCAGCGTTGCAGACGCACTCATAACTTCCATGTGTATTTTGGCGCTGGGAGTTTGGCCCACAGGGATTGCTGTTACATTCATTTGTATCTGGTGAAACGAAGAAAATATAAACTATGATTGTGTTGGTGGTGTTCATATGTACCAGTACTTATTACTCTCATCCAACTTGGAAAGATGAATAAAGATATCTGACATATTTTCAACAATTTGAGACGCAAATGAAGTTTTGCAAAGCTCGCTGTTGTGTTCTAGTTTCCAAATAAAATCACAGTTTAACAGAAGGAACTTGTGCAAAAGGGAACCTTATTACGTGATTGTGGAATAAGTCTTCACAATAACATTTTGATATGAGGCTTTGGAGAATCAACGAGGAACCTCTGACGAAAATGTTAACCCAAGGAAATCTAAAACGATTGTCATAACTTGAGAACTAGCTACATCAAATAAACCATAAAGGTAAGAATGTATAAAATGTTCGGTAATACTCACCTCCACATTGCTCAAAGCCTGCATTACAAGCGCATTCGTAGCCTATTTCTTTATCCTGGCATTCTGAGTTGGCGGAGCAGGTGTCGTTCCCTGCTGCGCATTCATCCAGTTTCACTGTAGTTACTAAAAAAAAATGCAATTACTCATCTACCAGAAATCTTCAAACGATCGATCACGAACATGGGCCACAAAGAGATTTCGTATCTCTCAGGAGAGCTGTTGCACGATATCCTAACTTATTGAGGAGATAATGAGTCCAGATACTTTCAGAAAATGTGAAAAACGTCTGGAAGTAATCACTAAACATTTGTCTTCAGATTCTTTATAATCAAGAGAAAAGGATGTGGCTATAAAATGTGCTATGGTGAATGGTTGTTTGAGTCAGTATCTAGCATTAGATTCCTTAGCTATTTAATTCGGATTAATCTTGCATTTCATATACCATTAAAGTACATGAGAACCATGAGTAAATTCAGAACAGATTACACTATAAAGAAGTCTGGAAAATGATGCTTAGAATTTTTTATGCCAAACATTTCGAGAATACGATGTAAAATATTTTATATATTTGACATCAAAGTTTAGGACAGTTTAAAAAATTTTAAGTCTACAATGGAAATATTGAAGTCATGTGTTTTTTTTTTTTTTTAAGAACATAATAAGGAAATGCTACAAGACATTAGCTTTTAAAGACGAGTTTGAATGCATACAAAATTCTTGCTAGGAAATTTCTTATAGTTGTATTCATAGCAAATGTTCTTTTTCTATAGGTTACCTATTTCTTGAATAAAACTATTTATACACCACTGTGCCATATAACATTGGTGACACAGTTCTTTTTAACTGAATACAACCTTTGGGTCGATGAGTCGAAATCACAGTGGCCCTGAAGGACACAATAGCAATGGCTATTTAAGGGAATGTTTAGCAGCGAAGTTAAGACAGCTCCCCCGAACTCGTAAGGTGTAGGTGAAACCGCAAAATCAATTAATTGCTCGAGAAAACGATAAGGCTACTTCGTGAACTACTTGTTCTTAGAGCACTTCTTCTTCCTCTTCTTCTTCTTCTTCTTCTTCTTCTTCTTCTTCTTACCTTTTACACAGCAGGAACATAAGGGCGTTTTGCATTCATTTGGAAAGAGGAGTCCGTCTCCTTTCTTCCTATTTTCGATGCAATAGCCACCGTTTCGAGTGCATGCATCAGTTGGTTTACAATCTGCAGAGTAAAAAGAGTCATGTCTGAATACCGCTCTCCAGTCTGTGTTGAAATAATGAAATGATGTCTTACTATGAGATTCAGGACCTCTGTAACACGGTTTTTTTTTCGCAATAACTTTTTATCTATGCATGTCATAACTATTACGCTCATTCAGAATACACATTATATCTACACATAAATTTTGACTGTATTTTGCATTACGTAGGTTGAATAAATTTGGTACTTATAATGTAAAAGTGACTTTTTTTTAAGAACTTACTCAGAGAAAAGGTTTGCAACGCACTCGTTACGTAACTTATAACAGCATTTCTTTCCTCTTTCTCGATGGATGATTGGCTATACGTAACGAAGGCTATACCTCTGGCGACAATGACACAAATTTAAATATAAGCAAAGCAGCACACCTTTATGAACTCTGAAACCTCTCCACTGATAATTGTCATAATGAACAAACCAACAAAATATGTTAATAAATACAAAAACACTTCGATTATTAGTCAAACTCCCAAAATAAGTTTCCTAAGAAATTACAGTTTACTTTATAGGTCACAATCAGATTGACAAGATGTAGGGAATAGTTGGTAATTTTCAAAAACATAGTAGACAAGATTGATTTGATAACTGCTATATCCAATGTCAAGCAATTTTTATTTATTGGCTATCTACCTATTAACTAAAAAAAAAAAAATATCCGGTACCGTATTTTGGCTTTAAACCTTCATCAATAATTATCGTCAGAATGATGACTTCATGAGGCTCCACCCACTTTGGCCTCGTTATAATTCAGGATAACACTGAAGGCTATCATGGGCATTGTTGGATTAGAAAATTTAACTTTTGGCAGTAAAAACTCATTTCTCGAGTAGTTGTAAGGATCCTGAAGTATCCCAGCAGTTGGCCTAAACGTTTAATTCATGTATATTACTGCTATTACTACCGTTGCGGCACTACTGCTACAGTAGTACTACTACTCTAGCAGAGATACCCCACCCACATCTATGTATCGTTCTGCCATTCATAAAGTCTTTGTCATGTTTTTGCACAGTGCAATAAGCCATGGCCTCCTCAGAAATTAAGTTTAACATTAGATGATAGGTTATTTCATTAAGCTAACAAATTATGCCAACTGGGTATGTTATTGCCGATGTTGAAGCTAAAGATAAAGTATGGTATCATTCCTTCATTGCATCATCATCTTTACTATTTGTTTTGCTACATGTTGTAATTATTTTAAAGGATAAATGAATTATGTTCACTTTACTTCTATAAATTCCCATTAGATGTACAAATAAAACTCCTAAAACTATTCATGATTTATTTACGAAATGCAGTCATCATCTCTCTCGAGGAAAAGTTCATCTTCCCCGTCATCATCGTCACTGGCCAGGCTAATGATGACTGTCTCTCGGATATTGTCCGACTCCCAATACTCCTCCTCAAAATGACGGGATTGTCAAACTGCTCCTGCCAACACTTCCGGGCTAACAGAAAGCCTGGCTTCCTCCAACCTGTCCTGTTCAATTGCATTGAGCTTGGGGTGAGCGGGGGGCAAACGTACAACCTCATGGCCCCATTCACGGATGGTGTTGTCAATCTCGTACCTCCTCGATCAGTGTGCTATGATATGATGCATTATAAAACACAAGTATAGATGGCCACTGTTTGAACAACTTTGCATTCATCTCGCCATGGTAGTCTCCCTGATTGGTCTTGGCAGGTAGCACAGGTATGAACCATATATAAAGCCCTCATTCGTGCCAGCTGCCACCACCACAAAATGCTCAACTCCTTCCAGGAGGAACCTGACAACTATAAGTGACATCCTGCGTAGTGTCTGCCCATCCCTGTTGTGGTCCATCCTTGTCGTAAACCAGGTTTCATCTACGTAAACGACTACTCTCCCCTCCTCCCGCTGGCGTCGTAGATCACAGAGAGCAGTTATCCGGCGGCATATAATTTCCAGAGATTCCTTCCTTATATACATCTTACGTTGGGAAGTTTTATACTTGAATCCCATAGAATGCAAGAGTCGAAGTACTGAAGCCCAGGATGTCATTTCCAGCTGTTTTGAGGTCATTTGTCAAGGAACCAACAGTAAAATGCTCCTTCTCGGCAAACTTTCTGTGGATACAGCGGCAAATGGTACCAATCGTGAAGTTATCAAAGACAGGCGGCGCTTGTGATCCTGACGATGGTGAAGTAATGGAACTGGAGGCACGGTTGACGGTGACCATTACTGCACCTGCAGTCATGCCCAAAACATATCCAACACGGTCATACGGCCTAAAGAAGAGGGAAAAAATTATATCGGATGATCCGTTGGTCTGCTGGAGATTTTAGCACATATAAGCTTGTATTTACTTTGGATAAAAATCTTATTTTAACAAAAATAGTTATATAAAGACTGTGTACATACAATCTCTCTCTTTCTCTCTCTCTTGGTGGCATAGTGAATTGTTAATGGAAATGTTCAAAATCCTGAATGACATTACAAGTATTATAATCATGTTACGCTGAGTACAGATCAGACTATAAACATTGGATTTAAACGAGAAACTGAATAATTACCTATTCAGGCTATAGTAAGTATGACTATGGGCTTTCTCTTGACTGTATAAAGTTGCAAGTCGTTAGATAAATGCAGTTTTGCAACCACGGGGACAATTCCAAATCCTGTTAGCCATTCTTGACTGCTATGAGTTTCAGAGCTGATGGAACAAGGTGAATGAGTTTCTGTCTGGTGGATGGGTGGGGCAACATTTCGTGAAACGGTGTTTACCTTGGTTACGTAATGAATGTTTTTTGACTCTTAGCTTGTAATCATTGGCTAGATAATTTTTACTCTATAACAATTAAAACTATCAGGTTTAGGATATTGATAATGCTGACAAAATTTGTGTGTGGTTGTAAAATATACATATGTCAGCTTTCAGCTACATCCGATGCTTTGATAAGGAGCAAAGTCCAAAAAACCGTGTTACAGAGGCCCTGAATCTCATAGTAAGGAACAGAAACAAAAGGGATCTTGATTTGCAAACTAATAGACATTTTGTTGTTTCGTAGCAATCACATTTCTCTATTGACATCAGATAACGAACATTTATTACATTTACGATCTTATATCGGCCTTCTATTGTGACCTGTAGATCACTTGATATGTAAACTCTTGAAAACTGCTGATATATGCTATAACATGAAAATGAGTACACAAAGCTTATGACACAGGACAAAATAATCCACGAAGAAAACATCAGGGATATTATTAATTAAAGACTACTTCACGTAAAACAAACTCAGTCTTATTATGTGAGGATGATGTCAAGGTCTTTCATACTTCGCATTTTCCACTGCGCATTGTTCTGTTCTGCTTACGTACCCAACTTACAAAATCCCCAAGAAAAAAGGAAAGGAACCGACCCTTATTATGCACAGGTTTAGGTGTAGGTTTACTTTTAGCTTTAGTTGTGGGTTTATGAACTGGGTTTTCCCCAGAATGGTCGCGTCCACGTTTCGGTAAAACAGAAGAAAAGTGCGTCATTGTATTCAACTTCTGAATGAAATTTACATTTATACAATTTAAACTAAACTGTAACAGGATTTACGAACTAATTCATAAGACAAATCATTAGCTTCTGGAAAACAATAATTTAAACTTTGCAGAGAAGAAACCATGTCTAGGAAAGGGAACATGATTCCGATTCTTGAAATACTTCAATATAAAAAAAACAATGTTATGGAAAAGCCTAAAACCTAAACATTGAATTTGTTAGCTGAAATAACTTCAATTCGGTCTGATAGAGTTAATCACAAGACTACCGTCATTTCGGCGAGCTGGAACTGCGCCAAGGCCAGGAGGAAGCTGAAGAGAACTAACGTTGTCTGCATGATCACCTCAGGCAGAAACACTGAGCCAAATGCACACTAGGGTGATCCTCTGAACTCTGTGGAACGACTTCAGCTATTACTGACCTTTTATTGGTGGTCGTAGACTTGGCCAGGTGGCACTCTCTGTGCCTGCGCAGTCACAGCCAACACAAGTGCTGGATTCTGTCAATGGCAGACCGCTGAGAAGCAAGAAGATTTGTATGTGACTTCTCTGAAACATTTGAGAAAGGCCTCTCTTAATAATAATGAGAGGAAAACTGTGTTCTGATTTAAATATTTGAAATTTGACGCCTTCTCAAACAAGTTCACCAGACATTGCGAATGAGACAATATTTATCTATGCATAAAACCTTTTTTTGTTTTTTTTTGTTTTGCAAGATTGACAAGTTGAACATACTCTCCTAAATTCATGAGGTCTGATAAGAGTCACTTTAAGTGTCGGCTATTGCTCAAATTAAACCTTTTATCTCCTGTAATAATAATAATAATGATAATGATAATACCCATAAATATACAGAGACAGGAGAATGACAAACAGAAAGGAGGGATGGTACAATAAACCAATGCACAGACAGTACAGACTAAAGTGGCCAGTGATGAAACGTGGCAATGGCTACAGAGGGAGAACTTAAGAAACAGAAGGAATGCTAGCAGCGGAACAAGACTAGACCCTAAGCACCAGATATATCCAAACAACGATAGAGGGAAATAATATCTCACCCATATTCAAGAATTGCAATGTAAAAAATGAGACAATAACCCACATAGCAAGCAAATGTCTGGCACTTGCACAGAACCAATACAAAAAGAGGCATAGTTCAGTAGCAAAAGCCCTCTACTGGAGCCTGTGCAAGAAACAGCAGCTACCTTGCAGTTATAAGTGGTACGAATGCCAACCTGCGGGAGTGATGGAAAACGATTAGGAAAAGATCTTCTGGGACTATGTTATCAGAATAGATAGGGTGATACGTGCGAATAGACAAGACGTGACGCTGATTGACAAAACCAAGAAGAAAGTACCACTCATCGATGTCGCAATACCACGGGACACCTGAGTAGATGAGAAAGAAAAAAATCGATAAGTATCAAGAAAATAGAAGTAAGAAGGATATGGGATATGCCACTGGATTAGTGATTTACCTGTAAAACCTTTGTCTTAGGGGATTGGCTTTTGTTGGACGTTAATCAGGGATTTGGCTATGGTATTTGGGTAGGTACTAGATTTTCGAAGAGTCTGTGTCGTCGTCTTAGTCCTGTCCAGGTGTTGGATTTTTATTATATTGTTGGGCGTCTTTCTGTTCTTGTCTTGAGGGGGTCGGTAGAAAATTACGTTTGCTTTGTGAATTGCTTTCTCAATTATACGGTCAGGATACTTTAAAGACGAAAGCTGCTCACGGATTAATGCAAATTCCTTTTCCAGGAAATCTGGGGAACAAATTCGTGTGGCACTTAAGAATAAGATGCTGGCTACGCCTATCTTGATAGAAATGTCATGTTCGTTCCCCAGATTTCCTGGAAAAGGATTTTGAACTATGAGGTATTTTCCACACCGTCGGCCTCTTCATTCGGTTACACAAAGGTTCAAGATCTTTGAAATTCCTTCAAAATGAGAGAGAGAGAGAGAGAGAGAGAGAGAGAGAGAGAGAGAGAGAGAGAGAGAGAGAGAGAGAGAGAGAGAGAGAGAGAGAGAGAGAGAGAGCTCTTTTAGGTATTGTTTACATAACTACTCTAACCCACAAAACACATCATTTGCAACCATAATCCCCTTGTTAGAAACAAATCCTTAATCAATTCTCGAGTCTGTGGGAAGAGATGTGCAACTCTCTCCCTATGAGTAGAGATTTGTCGCCAGCAGAGCTAACACGGTCTCACGCAAGAAGCTCTTGGGACAAATAGACAGAAGAACCGTTTTAAGTGCGTCTCATCTTCTTAACGGAAACTGCTAAGATAATTTTAAAAACTATATCTAGTTCAATTCAGTTTTTATGGTGTTATTTAGTTTTACTTCCATTAATTCCTGTACTACTCAATTGAGCTGCTGTGGCGGATTTCCAGAGGAACTTTCGAGAGGAATTTGAACTCTGGAGTCACTGAAAGAATCAGTGCCAGGTAGGAAATCCCTCATCGTCAGCTGACCCTGTGAATTACCGGCCGATTGCAGTCACAACAATTGCGTCGAAGATGCTTGAGTCGGTTCTTCTAGTGAGACTTCTCCCCTTTCTACACACCACAGACAACCAGTTCGGATTTAAAAGTATTCTCTCAACCGACACCTGCATCTTCATACTGATAGAATTGCTGAACTACTACCAATCATCAGCCTCTCCTGCTTTCCTTTGTTTTGTGGACGTGAGAAAAGCATTTGACGCAGTAAACTACCAGAAGCTCTTCCTGAAGAGGCACACCGCTATATTTAATTGGCATTTTTTATTACTGGTCCTCCACACTGCAATTCTGTGTCAAATGGGGTAACGTATCGTCGTACACCTCCGACTCCCTAAATGGGCTTCGACAAGGAGGCATTCTCTCCCCATGCCTGTTTAATACGTACACAGATGACTTGAATATAAACTGAACTCACTCCCAATCGGATGCACTGTCAATGAAACAACTATAAACAACCTCTGTTATGCCGGCGATATGGTTCTGATTTCCCCATCAGTTCAGGGTCTCCAACGACTCATCGACACTTGCCGCCATTATGCAGAGGAATTTGCTATCCTATACAACGAAACCAAGACCCAGTGGATGTCGCTGCTTCCGAGATCGCTTAAGCATATTGCAGAACCACAAATACTCCTCGGAAATCATCGGCTGGAATTCGTGCACGAATTTCCTTATTTGGGTCACATTATCACCGACGACCTGTAAGATACGGCAGACGTTAAACAGAGGCGTCGTAAACTATGTGCAACTGGCCACATGATTGCAAGGAGGTTAGCCTTCTGTCACCAAGACGGGATACTGCTGCTCTTCCGCTCGTACTGCTACAGTATCTATGGACGAACTATACTCGAGAGACCATGAGACGCATCACTGTTGTGCACAATGACATTTTGAGACGCCTCACAAACACTCCTCGCTACCACTCCGCCACACAGATGTTCATAGAAAACCACCTGGACAATTTAAAAATCATTGTAAGACGAATAATGTCCAGTCTGATAACCCGAGTGAGAAACAGCAGCAATTCGCTCATAAAAAGCATCCTAAGGAGTGAAGCAAGAAAATCTAAATTGTGGGAAAGATGGGAAAATGAGGCCTTAGTCCCCTAAAGGACTTAATCTCTGTATTGGCAAGATGTCATCTGCAGATTCTGTCATTATTATTATATTTATTGCTGATATTTAACTTTTTCATTATTACTGTGAATGCTATCAATTTGAAGGTCTCTAGTTGAAATTTAAGATATATAATCTGTGCACTAATTGTTATAACTCTCATTGAATTTTTTCTCACCAATATCATTATTGTTATTACCAGTATTATGATTACTATCTTTTATGCTACATCAGCTATTGTGTGGGTAAGTGCCGATTAATAATTTTTTTTTATCATGTTGTCTCATGTATCTAGATTGTGTATGTTACTGTCTGCATTTTTTATTTTCCATGTAATTGGCCCTGAGTTGAAATAAAGGAAATTATTATTATTATTATTATTATTATTATTATTATTATTATTATTATTATTATTATTATTATTATTATTATTATTATTATTATTATTATTATTATTATGTGGGAAGTGATTCTTAATCTAAGAATTGCCATGTTGGTTCTTAACTGCTGCAATGTATTCTGTTTTGTTTCCTTTCCTCATACTGTAACTGTAACTGTGAACATCATCATTTGGCTCAAAGAGCGAGGCTGGGTACTCAATCCATTCATAGCAAAATGGATTGGCAAGAAGTGCAAGTTCCGAATAATGTTGTTCTGTTCTTTATACAACTTTGTTAATGTATAATATTTTCCAGATTCAATTACCTTTTACATCAAAGTTTTTCAGCTTTACTGATGTTACATTTGTGCTCCAAAATTCCTCAGCTATTGGTGATGCCTCAGTTCCTTTTTGTTTTGCATAAATAGATCCATTTAGCTGCATTTTTCTCCAGTTGCAATATTCAGCTAATCAGAAGATATGGAGGTGACTGGATTTTTTAGATTTTGAGTAATCAGATGTTTGGTGTGATCAACAGCTTTTTATGCCTGAATAGCTCCTGGATAGTTTATAGCTACTGTATCTTTTGTCATATGTGCCATAGATTTTGTCTCCTCAGATACAGCTGTAAGTCCTGGTAATGCTTTCAAGCATTTCTCCCTGGTTGTCTTTGCCTCCTTGTTATATGTCTTTTCGAGGGTCATATCTGTCCAAATACCATTAAAACAACCTTTGGCTTCATGAATTGTAAACTGATCCTTGCAGAATTCTGCACTAAGATCTTCTGGTAAGTTTCTCATTGCATGCAAATAGTAAGGGATACACGCTGCATATTTTGTTTGGCTAGCACAAACCACATATGGCAACATATCTCCTACTTCATCAAGATGCTTTTGCCATTTACCAGCTAACTGGATGCATGAAATTAATATTTTGGCAGTCAATCAATAAAGAGTGTAAACTGTTAGAAAACAGCTTGTATTCCAAGGTGAATACATACAAATTCTTCAAGTAATAACTAAAATTCTCTTGTTTTATCATAAAAAAAACTGTTTAGTTTCAAATAACATGATTCCATATGAAGAATAAAGAAAAGATATGATAATATGTTTAGAAGATTTGTAAAGTACTGAAATTGAAAATCGCCCTTTCATGTTCTGTGTCACATCAGTCCAATTACAATAATAATAAAAAAAAAAAAACACACACACCTTGGTCATAACTGCACTAAGTCTTTACACTCTTGTATCATTTACCTGTGTTAAATATTCTATCCATATTCAACAACTTTTTAACCTTCTAACTCCACTGACTCAGGATCAAGTGAAATTTCTCCATCTTTTATTTTCAGATCCATTTTCAAGTTATATTTCCTCTCTTCATTTGCTTCCTTTATAACAACTTATTCTCTCTAAAGTTTTTATGACAAATTTTTTTTCTCTTCCCTCCTAACTTCTCCATCTGTTTACCTGTAATGCGGCGAAAGACCTTCTCTTCTGTCACACAAGTGCACCTCAAGCCAAATTTTTACTGATTAACCTAAAATTCATGATCCCACAGTTTAGTGAGTATATTAACAATTTTCACCCTTTGTTATTGCCGAAAACGTGACTCCTAATGAATAAATTGCGACTGTTTAAAAAAAGTGGGGGTGGGGGGGAATTGAAGTTGAAAATTCGTTGAGACAACGTGGCATCTGCCTATGCCATGGAGGCACAGGTGTTGCCATGGAGGCACAGGTGTTGATGCCAGCAAGCTCAATATCGACGCTTCATATTATAGACTGGATTTTGTTTACATGTGACAGACGTTCCCTGCTTCCCACCGAGAGTTGTTGTTCGATCTACGTTACCTGCTGGGGTTTCTTCTCCTTATAGACGAGGCTGACGGAAGGAACGAAAAGGTGAGTTTCCTGAAATTTCCAACCCAAATCCCCTTTCTGATGTTTGTGACACTCACAGCTACACACACGCATACATACATACATACATATATATATATATATATATATATATATATATATATATATATATTATATATATATATATACATATATATATATATATATATACATATATATATATATATATATATATATATATATATATATATATATATATGTATATATATATATATATATCGAACAACAGTTTAGCTGCCTTAACACGCATCTTATTCCTATCAATAGTCTAAAGACTTGCACATTTTTCAACCACAAAGACAAACTGCCGACCTTCATGAGATCCAACATTATTTACAAATTTAAGTGTCTGGGATGGCCCGTTATTTATGTTGCTTCTTCCCGAAGGCTGTTGCCAATGAGATATTGCAGTCACATGGGATATAGATTCAGAACGGACAGAGAATTAGCAAACCTGAATTCTCTAATATTATGACCCAAGATTCCATGTGCAAGATTGAAGTATATGAGAAACAGACGAGAAACACTTTAATATTATTGGTGGTGCAAGCCACACTAACTACCTTACCTCCCTTGAATCTTTGACATTAAAAGGCTGGTTCCGTCTTTAAACTCCAACGTGTCTGCTGCTCCTCTATATCTAGCATAACTGAAGTCTTGGGTAGGTCTGCAGTCTTGGCCACTCGTTCTTCTTCCTATAAGCACTGGGTCTATCTTTTACTACACATAATTCTTGTGACTTTATTTTTCAAAGTTAACGGTCAAGTTTTTTCTATGTAAATAGTTCTTTCATTTTTATAATAATTTTGTTGAGATTTATAATTCTGTTTCTTGGTGTTATTCCCATCATTATTCTTTCCATAGCTCATTGAGTTGTAACTAGCTTATGTTCTAAGGCTTCTGATGCATAAGTTAATACTAGTAGGACTATCTGATTAAATACTTTTCTTTTAGAGAGAGTGGCATTTTACTTTTCATAACCACATTTTGTTTACCAAAAGCTCTCTCATGCCCTGGAGAAACACTTACTGTCTGTCCTAAATATGTATATTCATTAACAATCTCTAGAGGTTCGTCCATAACCCTTAATTGCTGTCTCTGCATTTTCATTGAACATTATCTTAGCTTTACTCATATTAATTTCCAGTCCTATATTTCTGCTTTCTCTATTAAAATCTTCTATCATCTTTTGTAATTCCTTCCCTGATTCACTGAGTAGTGCTGTGTCATCTGCAAATCTTAAGCTTTTCATGTATTCCTCATTAATGTTAGTTCCTACATTATCCCAATAAAAATTATTAAAAACATCCTCTAGGCACGCTGTGAATAATTCAGAAGGGATGGGGTTCCCTTGTCTAACTCCTTTCTGAATCATATTATATATATATATATATATATATATATATATATATATATATATAATATTACATATATATAATATATATGTGTGTATATATATATATATATATATATATATATATATATATATATATATATATATATATATATAACACATTGTGAAGAAGCGTTCAGATATCTGGTCATTACACTAACCAGTCAAAAAAATTTTACCTCACAACAGCTTGAATCTTCATCAAAGATAAATTACGACTAATTGCTCTAAAGGCAACAGTGATTCCTTAAAAACTTACTAGTCATGCAAGAAATCAGACTAAGTTCATTAAAACAAGTGTGAGGTAACCATATATGAAACTAAATTAATTAAAGCGCATCATTCCAACAACTTTCAAAAGTCTAAGTATTTCCGTGGTTCTAACTCACTTCAATAAAATTGAAGCACAATTACCACTATATTTCTACCTAAATAAAATCAGCTCACTAGTGGTTAATAAATGAAACACTGTCATATGAATTAAAAAAAAAAAAAAGATTTATTCTTAGATTCAAACTTTATAAGTGAAATTCACAATCTCTGGGAAATTTACTATTACTTGAAAACAACAAAAGGTTTAATCAATTCTTGAATTAATCATTAAGCAAATTTAAATCCAAATTAACTTATCAAGAAAATAAAGTAATTAAGAAATTAAATTATTCAAGTAAACTTCAAACTTAAGTAACAATCAAAATGCGATGAGATTTCTAAGTAAATGCAAATTCATTCAAAAGTTAATATTAAATTAAATCAATCATGCAATATGAAATCAATAAGAAGCACCTAAAGTTAATATAAAACAAAACACACAGCGTACAAAAGTACTAAATTCACCACCAAAATGTGAAAACTATGAAATGGTAACACAGAATATATGAGAAAAGAAAAAAGTCACACACATTACAAAACCTTAAAAAAATTGGATAAATGCACAAAAAGTTACCAGCACCAAATGTGAAAGAATTGGAACAGATTCATGCGGAATAACATAAGTACTTTCAGTATTTTAAATGTACTTAACACTTATACTTTTTACAATATATTTTTCCTAGTTGCAGCTTTTCAACTCTTAAAGGACTGTTACGATATCTATAGTTGAATACAGTTTTACACATGAGGTTACTTTTCAGACATTTTCAATGTCTGTTCAGATTTCACTAAATGTAATTATCTAAATGGTAGATCTTAACAATATGCTTAGCCTTATAGCGACCCAGATACTTATTTATGTTACTGTAAAAATTAAATCAAAATCCTCTCGAACAAGGAGAGAGAGAGAGAGAGAGAGAGAGAGAGAGAGAGAGAGAGAGAGAGAGAGAGAGAGAGAGAGAGAGAGAGCAGATCGAATGGTCTCTCAGATTAAGAATGACAAAATTGCTCTTGTTGAATGGAAACTTTTATATTATACCTCGTTTAAGATGGCTGTAACTCATAACAAAACGTTTTGGGGCCTATGCCCTGCTATATGATTTTAATAATTCTCTTTCAATGAGGTACAATTGGAGAGGAAGGTCTCAGGTACAACACAAGATCAAGAATACCAGATGGTTAATTGTCAAAAGTTGTAGATAAATATAAGCAACAAAATTAATATATTCAGTTTTTACATGTTTTGGACTGTAAAGAAACTTTGTAATTTCGGTTAGGGTCAATCTATTTAGGTTTGTGACCGTGTGATATCCGATAATCCTGGATTATCTCTTTTAATTTTTACCCTTTTGACAATTAACCATCTGGTATTCTTGATCTTGTGTTGTACCTGAGACCTTTCTCTCCAATTCTACCTCATTAACTCCTTGACAATGTCTGAGTGAAGACGAAAGCGCTTGGATTTCTGACTATCATTTTCCTGTGGAATTTGCTTATATATATATATATATATATATATATATATATATATATATATATATATATATATATATATATATATATAAGAAGCGATCTATAATCAGATAAACTAAACATCTTAAGATACGAATAAGGGCATACAAAGAAAATTTATAATTAATAGAAAGACCAAAGTCCAAAGATTAAAGGTAGGGTTGGACTAATCATTTAAGGTCAGAAGGGTAATACAAATTTCCTATAGCGAGCAGAAATCTTGACCTCACACAGTGACCTCTTAAAAGATGTTACGAGTATTCATAACAGCCGTCGAACTAAACGCATTGAGAAGTAGAAAGTGAATAAAAATGGGAAAGTGACCTCTTATAGATGAAAAGTGAGAAACTTATGTTGTATGTTGGTATCTAATGAAAAGCTCATGAATGGAGATCGCACCATAGAAATGATAACAGCGAAAGGCAAGATATTGTAAAGGGGAGTGTGGAAAGTGAGCGACTGTGACTGCGACCTCCATAGCGATTTGCAGACTTATGAAAATTTGTCGTGAGTGCCCAGTGACTTAAGAACAAATTTAAGCCCAAGTCTCGAATTATAAAAGTTACAAGCGTTAACATAGACTTGGTTCAATCACCAGAACAAAAAATCTCTAGTGCCCTTTTAAGATATACTCGGTTCAATTACCCACAAATAATGTGGGACTTTATAAGAATTTTTAGAGCAAAATAAATCAATGTTTAGGGAAACATATTTCATTTATCACCTACAATTAACTCAGGTGTCATTAAAATAGCTAACATCCAAGCATGATAAGTGATGACAAGCACGACAGTGCCGAAGAAGTGAAGGCCTAACGCTACCCAACAAAACTTTTTTAAGAATTCTCCCATCCCCATAACAGATATATATAGTATATATATATATATATATATATATATATATATATATATATATATATATACACATATATATAGAGATATATATATGTATGCATACATATGTATGTATGTGTGTAAATAAATAGAAATGTAAATGTTCGTTTGTTCAAAATCTTATATCTCCGAAAGCTCTTCATCGATTGGAGTGGGGCAGATAAGAGTAATTTTTTAGAAGAATCATGCAAATGATGATACAAGCATCAAATTTGGCACAATTGTTCTCAAAAGGGATACTAATCAAATCTGCCTAATTGGCGAATTGAAAATCCAAAATGGTGGCCATTTTTCAAGATGGCCGCCAAAATAACCACCCGAAGTTGATGTTTTGCTTAGAAATATTTGTAGTTGTCAGAATTGTATGATCTAATGTGGTTTCCTATGTTTTTAAGCCTGCTGATGTACATTTTCTAGAATATAACGTGGTTAAGGCACTTTATTAAAAGAGTGATTGTCGGGCACTACCAAGGCACATTGGTGTCATCACTGCTGTGACAAAGTGCTGCCTAATCAACCCCAAATCAGTTAGGCAGCCGCACCTGAATGGACAGGACGTGCCAGCGCAGGAGAGCCGAACCAAAGATAACAGGGGTTTAGTTATCTGGATGCTGTACACATCGCACAGGACTTATGACACTGGATGAACGATCGGACTAGGTGTATGGCACAGTGCAAGAACCTAGTTGTATCCCATACAGGAAAGCGCCTATTGTATATTACAGGACATAAGAGGCCTATTATACTATTATATGTACAGGGTGGTAAAATGATAAACCCTCAACCCTGAACATCATCGTAATCAAGGACACGAACACTACTGGATGATCATGGAAATCATACTGGCCCAAGTGTTGCCTATGTCAAGAGGTTAGGAAGGAAGACCTAAAATCTCCCCAGGCCAATCCTGCCAGAAGAAGGGATGATGGATATACGAACCTGGCAAAGAATATTCCTGTTTCACTCACTCAATGCACTACCAATCAAGCTAGACCCTGCAAGACTTGACGAAGGTTCTGGGATAGAGGAAACGTTGAGAAAAAATAAGGCACAGTATCACGAGAGTTGCAGGCTTCTGTTCAACAACACAAAGTTACACCGAGCTGAAAAAAGAGCAAGTCATGTAGGTACTAGTGATGAGGGCAGTAGAAGTAAGATTCCATGAAAGCTCCAAGAAACTAAAACAAAAGAATGCATCCTCTGCAAAACCCAAGGAGGGGAGCTTAAAGAAGCAATGACAATGCAAGGGAATAGGAGAATTAATGAATGTGCCAAAACGCTCATTGATACAAAACTTCTTGCCAAACTAAGTGCAGGAGATGTCGTAGCCCAAGAAGTGAAATATCACCTGGCTGTCTGGTGGCATTGTATAACCGAGAACGGACATACCTAAAGGTGTGGGAGCAAGAAAAAGCACAGGAACACTGGAAGGATGCATATTCAATTACTTTCTCTGAACTAGTCACCTACATCTGTGAGATGAAAAATGCCAGCGAGAGGCCACCGATTTTCAAGCTTGCTGATTTGACCAAGCTTTACAAGCAGAAGCTGGAACAGCTTGGTGTTGGCTCGCCTGATGTTCATTCTACTCGACTCTAGGATCAGCTGCTTATGGTGAAGCGATCCATATAGCAAAAACCGCTGGGATAATAAGACAAGACATGCTTCGTCAGAAGTCGAATTTCAGCAACTATTTTCATGACAAAGACTTAGAACTGGCTGTGCCA